>NW_008595393.1:46356-114201 GCF_000691845.1 Merops nubicus | reverse complement strand
TTTTTTGGTATGGAGCTTTAGAATTAGTACCTTTCATGGCTTGTTTCCTGCTGTAGAGCTTTTGAACTCTGTAGATAGTACCTTTTGGGGCTTGTTTTGTTAGATGCTTTATTCCTGCTTTCTGCTTTAGGAATTAAAACAGTGATGCTTTCTGCTGCTTGCATGTAAAATCTTCCCCCTCCCACCCTCCCAGTAATTCAAATCCATGCAGTGCATTTCAGCCAGTGCAGGCTTCACAGGTTTTCTGACAGGGATGACATTCAGCCCACTAAGAAGCTTTTCTAGTCAAGGAGTTTAGTTCAGACTAGAAGAAAAAAAGTTCGAGGGCTAAAAAAAGTGCTTTGCAACTTGATTTAGTTCCCTGCCTCAGTCTGTCCTCTCATCTTGGAATGTCTTGAGCTCTTTCTGTGCCTGTCATGCTGTAGGATATCACATGGAAAAACTAATACAGCTCTTAGTGGAGCCTCTCTTGAGTTCTTGCTCAGATTGGGTACTTGTGAGTGTACATCATAATGGTTCACCTCAGTCAGGGCTCTAGATACCAGTGAAATCTCTTGTGATTTAGAAGCTACCATATGGAATTCTATTCCACTCCAGAAACTGGGTCTGGGTGGAAATGTGCAGGGAACAGAGCTGTGTGTATCTGCACACCTACATGGACACATTCTGGCAAATGAGTCCACTGAGACTTCAGTGACATTTAGTTCAATCCTAGTTTCTCCCAAGCTCTCTGGAGAAGGAAGGAAAACATATGGTTATGTATTTTCAGTTGTGTAAGAAGATTGAACTTCTGTTTCCTTTTTACTGATTTATAAGAGCTTCTAGCATGCCCAGTACTATTTACAAAAGTATATAAGGAATACTCTTCTAAAAGTCTTGTCATCTGGAAATACATAATGCACATAACCTGCAGAAGAAAAGAAAGGGAACAAAACTGGGATGGTTTTATTTCATTCTGTGTGAAAAAAAATCCAAGTTAACTACTGTCAGTAAAGAGCCTCTGTGTAGCTGATTGGTGAACAGCAATCATGCTCCAGTTTGACTCGGGTATCATCCAAAGAAAATACTTCTTACAAAGAGTTTCCAGAGTGTATCTCATACGTAAAAGGTGAGGGAAAGACAAGGGACAGGAAATCTGTAGATAGCAGGGGCTGTTGTGACAGGACAAGGGGTGATAGTTTGAAACTCAAAGAGGGAGGTTTACACTGGACAGAAGGAAGACATTTTTTACACTGAAGGTGGTGAGACATGGGATCAGTTTGCTCAGAGAGATGGTCACTGCCCCATCCCTGGAACCATCCCAGGTGAGGTTGGCCGGGGCTCTGAGCACCCTGCTCTAGCTGCAGATGTCCCTGCTCTCTGCAAGGGGGCTAGATGGCTTTGAAAGGTCCTTTCCAACTCAAACATTCTGCAATTCTGTGAGCATCCCTGGAGGTGTTTAAAGCCATAAAGATGTGGTGCTGAGCGACATAGATGAATGGTGGACATGGCAGTGCTGGGTCAGTGCTTGGACTCTTAAAGGCCTTTTCTAACTTGAATGATGCTATGATTATACAGAAGAAATATCACTAGGGGGGAAAAAAAAAAAACAACCACAAAACCAAAACAAACCAAAACCCCAAACAACCACCCAACCCAAAACATTAACTGATGTAGTGGCTTCACTTTTGGTGAAGAGCAAAGAGACAAGAAGACTTAATTGAAGCAGAAAACATAACAGAAGCAGGGACACAGAATCTTGATAGTGCTGCTAGCAGTGAGCCCATGGAGGTGTTGGCCCAGAGAAGGCAGCATTTTAAATGTCATGGGAGGAAAATCAGAAAAGAGGCATTTTGAACTTTGTACTTGTGCTGCACTTTTGTCACATTCAGGCCTATAAAGCTTTCATCAAACAATACCTCTGTGGTTCCCACAGCTTAACTACAGATACACATAAAATACTTGAAAATGTTTCCTGGAAACACCCACACAATATTTTTCTTGTGTTTATAGATTTCTTAAACTCTCCCTGATTTTAGAGATTGTTTTGCTACCTTATGCAAATTTCTCACTACCATTTTTCAACACATGTAGCAAAACTTCCTTTTCAAGATGAAAAGGTACTTCACAATAAGCAAACCATTCCAACACACACATTTCTGCTGACATTTGTTCCCCCAAGTTTTACTCTATTGCCACTCAGTGGGAAAGGTATTGATTCTGGCCTCAGGAATTGCATTCCATTCTTCCCTGGCTCTAGCAGGTGATGGATCAGAGGTGACACTGCAAAAGTGCACAAGAAGTGGGACTCTGGGGAGGGGGGTAAGGTTGTCTCTTTCAGCTGACTGGAAAAAAGTTTCCAAACAACTACATCTTAGAGTTCAGAAAGTTGCTCAGGGTTCAGAAGAACAAGGTTGATGCTTTCCAGTTCTTTTTTCTTCTTAAGAGTTTATGAAAAGTAGAATCATAGAATCCTTTAGGTTGGAAGGGACCTCCAAGATCATCAAGTCCAACCATTGAGCCATTAGGGCTCTAAGTGTGAGTGTTCTTTGCTGTGATTTGTTTATTTCTGTTTTATAATCTTTCTATTGGCTCTTTGAAGCTTCTTTTCACTATTTGCACCTTTTTATCATAGCACAGTAATAAAGATAGGAAGATGACTTAACTTTTTCCTCTGCCTCTTACTGGACTTGTAAGAAGAGTTGTCCATCAGAGGATGGTTCCAAGTTGCCTTTTTTATCCCTAGGCAAAGAGGAGAGTGGCCACAAACCTTAGTTTATTTTGAAGAATTAAAGAAATTATTTATTTCATTCAAAAACAATTATATGTGCTTTGAGAATTGAAATAAAAGGTGAATTGAAATAAAACCAAGTTTGGTTGTGCTAGTTAATCAGGTAATCACATGAGCTGCATAGCACAACAGCTTAGAACAGAACAGAAAAGGTGGTGAGGAAAGAAGAGAAAAAGTATTGGAAAAATAAGAAATACAATTTCTCTTCCTCTGCCATCCTTGGCATGTCTTTTCTTGGCTGATAATTCATGTTTTTGCAGACATGACTAGGCTGAGCAATTGACTGAAGGGGCTGTGCTGGGAGGCTGCTCCTTCTGTCTTCATCAATACAACGTGCAGAAAGCAGCAGGCAGCCCAGCAGCCCCTCAGACAGCTGACGTGCTGCTTGCCTTCCATCCTGCTGTGGAAAGAAAATCAGGTCAATCACAGCCTTTGAACTGCTGGGGCTCTACAAGAGGGAGTGCAAGAAGTTCTCTCCAGGCTGTCTGTGCTGTGTCACAAACCTTTCTGTAACATCCTACCTCTGAAAACAACCATCTGTTTTCCTCCAAACTTTTCTCTTCTCGCTGGTTTCTGCCTGTTCACCAGTGTGCCCATGGATCAGGGTCACAATTAACACGTGTCTGTGAACATCTTCCTCCTTCTGGAGGGTTCCATGCATAAGTTTCAGGTCTTTAACTCTCTGTGGGAGAAAATCCTACCTACCTTTCTCTAGATGGGGCTTTGAGGTGCAGCCCCAGAAGACTTGTGTTGTTTTCAAGCAGTGCAAAAGGCTAACTAGGCTTTTCAAGGCAAGGGAAACACTGCTTCACAGCTGAGCAAAATGCAAAAAGTGAAGCAGAGAAGGAAGTTGTTTCAGGGAAAGGTCCCCATCTGCTTGCCTTAACCCTTCTACACAGGGACCTTGCAAAAGCCAAAATACTTTCTCTAAGGACCTGTATTTTTGGGATGTAATCTTTGGCCTATCAGTTTTCAAATATCTTCCAAGTCAAGGATGTTGTTTTAAGTCATTCACTGAAGGACTTCAGGGATTGTAAATCAGCCTGTGCACATCTCTCTAAGTGTCCCACAGTAAGTAAAATTTTCAAGTAATTATCTATATTTTTTTGCTTCTGGAAATTAACTTAATTATTTCCCTTTCTCTTCAGTTCTTCCAGGAAGCAGTGCATATTTTACCCACTTTACCACAAGTACAATTCTATGAAGTCCAAACCCACATTATATATTTTAGAACATTAATAAAGTTATCTTTGAGGTTTGTGCAGCCATTTTTCATCTATATATTCTGACTTTGCATTCAGTAGCAAAAGTCTGTTCCACAGAATCCCTCCTGGCAAGGTTTCCTCTTAGCATTTGGAACTGGGGGATCCTTGGGGTCCCTTCCAACCCTGACAGATTCTGATCTGTTTTAGCAGAGGACTTTAGAGCCCTAATGGCTCAATGGTTGGACTTGATGATCTTGGAGGTCCCTTCCAACCTAAAGGATTCTATGATTCTATGATTTATTCTCCTAAATATTTGGCTTTCGGTGCAGTCATTTCTTGCTCCTTCTTACTAATGTGTTTTTGGGACTGTGCTTCCTCTGACTAACTTCCCACAATATTATTTTAATCACCTGTGCAGCTGAAGAGTTTGTGGCCTCCCTTTCCCTTTTACCCTCTCTCTCATAATTCCCAAGTCCAATTTCCTACTTTTTTTTTTTTTCCTATTAACTTTTATCTCCAGGGGACTATGTACACCTCATGACACATCTGGTTATATTTCCAAATTTACCATTCTTTTATTCTATCTGTGTTTAATCCTGTAGATTCACCTAACTAATTAACCCTCATGGGCTTTCTGCCATTATCAGTTAATAAATTACTGTACAATGGGCTATATTTTCCTTACTTACATATTTTAACGAGACCTAGTGGAAGTCCATAACATGAAGAGACTAAATATTTTTGTTAGAGGTTGTTTTCATTGATCTGTTTCATGATTGGTAGAGATTAGTAGCAGAAGTTTAAATAAATTTTAAGATTAAGGAGCTTCTTGTCTGTGAAAAGCAAGAGAGCTTCTTCCTGCTCTGATTAGAAAGAGACCACATTAAACATTCATTTCCTTCAGGTTTCTTGATTATTAAGGGATTACACCTCTTTCAAATACATTTTGCTGTCAAAAGCACAGAGTGCTTAATGGAAAATGAGCCACTGCCTTTGCATGTTGCTGCTGTCATTGACTGTGTCCAAGAGGAGGAGGATTCAGGATTTGGCAAAGTTCTATTTTTCTTAAGTCTTTTTTTTTTTTTTTTCCCTGTCAAAGTTTTATACCTTTATTCCTGCTTTTGAATAGAGCATTTTGTAATGGACACTGGCAAATGAAGCATTGTCCTTGAACTGGAGGGACTGGGCTTCTCTTCCTGGCTCTGCCACCTGATATCATTGCCATTCTTGAAGAGCTCAGGGATTAATTTCACAGGTCTGTGCCTTAGTTTCCTCAAGAGAAAAATAGGACAGTTCTTTTGGAAAACAGTTTGAGCTCTTCTGTTTAAGAGTGCTTGGTGTTATTTGTCTTGTTTTAAAAGAGCACAGTTGTTATTACTGGTATCAGACAAAACAGAGCTTTGCTCAGGACTGGAAAGCAGCTGGAGCAGATTTCCTGAATACCTGAATTTCTCTTGATACCTTTGTACTGTTACTTCTTAGACCTGGTGTGAACCCATGAACATTACAAGAGGGCTCATGTCCAATTGTAAGCTCCAGGATCTGACTTCTCTGCCACAGGAGAAATTCTTTCAGCTTTTATGTATTGCTTTTTTTTTTTTTTAGGGAGTAATAGAAGGAATTAGTACAGAATTAATAAAATTTTTATCTCCTGAGGCATATAACTTAGCTAGGGGTTAGTAGCTGAATATTTTAGTACTCCTATCCATTGGAATATCCAGACACATCCATTCTTTCTGCTTTGAATTTCTGTGAGAGGAAAAGAGAAAATAAATGTCATCTGAGTCAAAACTGCAACCACCTATACTGAAAACATACTGGGATTTCAATGTGCATTAAATTCTATTAGGAAATGAAAAACTAATTGTAGGATGGTGGGAAGACAAAGGAGCTGAAAATCTCCTTCTGACTATCTTCATTATAAAATAATCACAATAATGAAACCACAGCAGATAACTGTTTTCTATTTCTAATTTCTAAAATGAAAACAGTGCTTCAGACACTGGTGTGAAGTAGACTTGACACATTTGTAGCCATGTTTACTTAGGGAAGCATTATAATTGCTTAAAAACATACCCAAAAGGCATCACAGCAAGTGCCTCTGACATAAATAAAATACAAGTTACCTGTCCCTCAGAAATCCAAGTACAGATCTTCTGTCCACACGTGGAACCACCAGTCAGCACATTGTTATCTGGGCTGTTGCTCTTATGGGAAGAAACACACTGTGCCAACCTCTCTGTCTGCTCTGGAATTTTAGGACAGAAACATAGAGCCCTGATCTTAACTGTTGCTAGGCCTTAAAAATGCTCTCAGGAAGGGGATTCTCCTTCTGTTGCCTTTAGAAAGAGTTGTACAGGCTTGATGAGATAAATCAGGTTGTGAGAGTGTGTCCCTGAATCTTAAATCTATGAGATCTGTTTTTTTTTTTCCTTTTTTCTTCAACTGCCTTTAGAAAGAGTTGTACAGGCTTGACAAGGTAAATCAGGTTGTGAGAGTGTGTCCCTAAGTCTTAAATTTATGAGATCTGGTTTTTTTTTTACTTTTTTCTTCAACAGCTATGTAATGATATAATAGATCTATTTTTTTATACCAGTAATTGCAGCTAATTCATGTAACAGGGAGCTTAACCACAGAAGTGAATTCTTCATCATTATCCCATGAGTTTTGTACTCAGTCCATGGCAGTGCCATTCCTCTGAACTAACATGTTTTGCTGCTTGTACTGGCTGCACACTCCTGCAGGCATCAGGTTAATTGCCTGCTTTACAATATTTAACATGGTTGGGATTGCAGAGTAATTACACCCTGCTCAGTGGAGAAACAATAAATTTTCAGGTAAGGAAAAGAAGTTTACAATGGAAATCTCATAATATTGGCTGCTTGAAAGAAATAGCTACAAGGTTAGAATAGTAATTTTGGGTGTGAGTTGAAGTATTTTCCAAATCCAGCCCAATCCCTCCATTTTTGCCTCAAGACCCAAATCCTGTCCTACACAAAACCTTCTCAAGCCACATTTAGAGCTCTTGTTCACTATAAAGTTGGCTTTTTTTTGGTGTATCTGCTGTAAAGTAACATGGAAACATCACTGCTGGGTCTCTTCCTAGTACCTGTTGCCTGGGGAGCCTTGTTCCCTTCAAACCAAGTGGCACAATTTGTTCCTTGACAGAAGTAAAACAAAGCTGACCTAGAAGTGTTCCTGACTTTGGGCTTGTATCCTGCTGTTCTTATACACAGGAAGGCAGATGTAAGATAAAAAACTTTCCTTGAGGAAGAGGAATGAAGCATAAAAAGAGTGGAATATAAGGGGGCAGAAACATCCCTCACTAAACGATCATCACATGCCAGTGATTAATTTCCTTTTTAAATTACCACAAATTCTTCAAGAGAGATTCACAGCCCCTCTCCCCCTCACATGTTCTGCCACTGATCTGCAGCTCCTCAAGTGAATTCCCAGCACTCCAGCATCACTGACCTGTGTGTTTATTCATTCCCTGTGTGTTGGTGTGTATTTGGCAGCTGCTAAATGAGCTTGGCACTTTCACCCACAAGCAGCAGAGGAAAAGTTGAACCTTTGGTTAATTGGCATAACGATGATTACAAGAGTTCTGCTTTTGTGAGGGGAACAGTGAAGGATAGTTCCAATTAAACACGATTAAAGCCTGGAGTGAGCTGGGGCCCATCCTCCTCTGTGTTCATTTTTTAGATAGGAAGTTGCCAATGAGTATTGTCTTTAGCAGAAGATGGAAAAGGAGAAAAGAAACCACATGTGAAAGGGAAGGAAGTGTTTTAATGGAGCTGGAGGAAGCAGCAGAGCAATCTGGACAGTGGAATCACTAGTGATTACAGAAACAAATGGTGTCAATTAAAGTGGCATGTCAGCCTTCATTAATTCTAATGCACTATCAATATGCTAACTACCAAATACTTTATCCTGAGGAATGACCCTGATGGATCATAAAGCCTTTGTCTTCCTTGGCAGTATGTTTTTACACAAAGCCCTCCAGCTAAAGAGAGGCCCATTCTCCCAGAGAGATGAGGCACATGTTAACAGAGAGACACTTTTCCTGGGTGAAGCTTCTTTCCAAAGCTGGTGGCAGCTGTGTGATGTGGTTCTTTATTTGCTGTACAAACGAGCAGCAAACTTTTACAGGTTGTTTTGGAAAGCTCTTTTCTGGCAAGGCAGTCGTTCTGAAGAATCAGGAAGAATTCCAGTAGTTCTTTCACACTGAGAAAACAGATTGATTCATTTTATGTGATTCTGAAGCTACTTGAACGTGGTGGATGGGGTAGCTGGATTTCATATCATAAAGCTTGTGTTCCAGCTAGTGGAATGAAGTGAGAAGATGGAAAATGCACACCAAGGAGAAAATGAGAGTTAAAACCCAAGCATCTAAAGAAGTGAAAGGTAGGAAATTAATCTGAAGTAGGAGATAATGCAGAAAAGAAATCTGAATAACAACTAGAGGGTGTGGTATGCATGTCAGTGTATACTTTTAGGTGCAACTCAACAATATACAAGTCAGGAAGCAAATGTTTAACATACAGACAAGCCACTCAAGCTCTGCCTTCTTTGTGAGGGTTAAACAAGTCCTGATGTCCCTTTCACCAGAAGAATGCAGCAATAGAAGGAGCCTCTGACACTGAATTCCTTTTGTTTTAAGTATGCTTGCTTGCAGTGCCCTGGGCTACTGTCCAGTGCATCTAGCTTCCTACAAAATCCTGCAGGTATGTATGGAATATTCTGGGTCAGTTTCTCATCCCACTTCCATTTATTTCTGCAAAATGAGGCAGGAATCTATAATGAATGGAAGATTCCCCTTGCAGAGGGATGTTCTTTCATGGCTTAAGACCACAATAACCAAAATAATGCCAGAAGAAGTCAGACTAAGCTGCCATTTTTAACATATACCATGTCATTTGACTTCTTTGGAGATCAGAATGAATTCAGGCATAGAGATAGATGTCCTAGTACTGGTTTATTCCCCATTTTCCATTTTGGCCTTCTAGCTCATGGTAAAACTTCTGACCAGCTATTAATAAGGAGTCTAATTCTGCACAAGCAACAATGTAAACTAATGAAAAAACATCAGAGAGCAGATTTCAGAATGAGGAGCCAAACTGCAGGACTAGGTAGATAAAAGACCTGTGAATAAACACAAAAGGGATAATACCAGTGCAAAAAGGATCACATCTAAAATGAGAATAAGGAGTCTAATTCTGCACAAGCAACATTCTAAACTGATGAAAAAAACATCAGAGAGCAGATCTCAGAATGAGGAGCCAAACTGCAGGGTTAAAAATTTAGCAGGAGGTTGTGATGACAGTGCTGGGGAGCCCCACAGATTAAACCCTCTCCCATCCACTTTGCCCCATAGCTAAAAATGCACTGAAGAAACAACTAAGAAGAAGGAAAATGGGTCAAGAGTTGCATAAAGGAGGCATGGAGTCTGAGACAGAACACAGCCTTGGAGATTTGACAAAGAGAATGAACTAAAACCCTGTAAAAGGGTATTGGAAAGTACATCAGTAGGAGTAACCCTTGAAGATGACTTTTGGAAAATGAAGAGGAGGGAATGTGACAATTCCATTGGTAAAAGAGAAGGAATACAGATTCTTAGAATAAATTCTTTTCTGTGCTTGTTACTTCATTTGTGCAGCTCCAAATATCATAAGAATCTGCTAGTAGAATCCAGTTTCTGCATTGAGAGGTCATGTCAACATAGACACCGTCCATCTTGACAGGTCCAATTTTCCACCTCCACTCTTCTCCTGTTCTGCCATTCCTTTTCTGCAACCCATTTGTGGTGGGGGAAAAAGAAAATCTGGGTTTTGTAATTTTATTTTACCCACGTCAGAGTCACTGTGGTGCTTTAGGGGTATGTTTTTAAGAAATTACAATGCTTCCCTAAGTAAACATGGCTATAAATGTGGCAAGTCTACTTTACACCAGTGTCTGAAGCACTGTTTTCATTTTAGAAATTGGAAAGAGAAAGTAATTATCCACTGTGGTTCCATTATTGTGATTATTTTCTAATGACTACAGTGGGGCTGAATCTTCATTTTGGAGCAATCCTGAATGCTCCTGTGGGGACAGCCAGGAGGAGATTTTCAACTCCTTTGTCTTTCCACCATCCTTCAATTAGTTTTTCTTTTCCTAACAGAGTTTAATGCCTGCTGAAATCACAGCAGGTTTTCAGTGTAGCTGGTTGCAGCTCTGACTCAGCTGATGGGTTTATTTCTTTGCCTAGGAGCAGATGTTGCTGATCTAGAGCTTCTTGATAATTCTGAGTGGGACAGAAAGCAGGGCAGCCCTGGTAGAGAGCAGCTTTGCTACTCAGGCACTCAGAACCAACAGTGAGACCTGCTCAAGTCCCAGTTTGCAAATGCTGAACTCCTCTCCCCTGGGGATGACTCAGAGGAGTGAGTCACTTGCTCGCCCCAGTAAGTGCTGAATTATTTAGTGCTTCTCAAACAGCCCCAACTGAGAAAAATACAACATTTGTCTCCTTAAACCCAAAGGTCTGGCTGGATGTGCAGCACTTGTGTTTCAAGGTCCTGCTCTGAATTCTTCACACAGCTCTCCTGTAGTGCTGCAGCCACTGGGCTGTGAGCAGGGGAATCTCTCTGTCTTCCCACTGACTTCTGTGTACAGATGAGGTTGGGTTTGTGCATTGGATTAAAGACATTTCAGCCTTCTCTGTTTTTAAAAGGAAACATAATTCTCCTGCTCTGGCCAGCTCTGTCTTCCAGATCATTACACCTGACAGAGACCTTGTGAAGGCTGGTAGGAAACATCAGCAGGGAGCATGGGCTCTAAGGATGTGGCTTTAGGAGCCACTTGGCACCTTGCAGTGATAAAAAACCTTTATCAACCTTTTACAAATCCATGCTTCCCAAAATGTGATTGTCACCTGAAGTCACTGAATATGTCCTGATCATAGACAACCTTGGAGAAACCAAGCAGCTATCAGACTGGGGTGCCTGAAGGTGGCTTCTAACAGCAGTGGGCAGGGGGCTGGAGCTACCATCCAGTCAAGGACTGAAGCAGTTGGTGCCAGCTGATGCCCAGAAGTTTATTTTCATGTCTTCCATCCAGGTACCTATGTGTTAAACACTGGGATGATGTCACAGGACCAGGCACCTTTCCAAAACAGTCCCAGATGTGTTTTGTGTCAATGGCAAACGGGGGGTATTGTAAAAAAGGCAGGAGAAATGAGGGAGATTGGACACAGATTTTGGTGGAAGCTCAGAACTGTTCCATGTTGACATCTCTGCATGGATGTCTGTTCCAAAAGATCTCCAATGAAGACCTTCTTACTTCCAGTGATACCATTTGCCTCTGTGGACCACAGAAAATGAGCCACCCCTAAAAGCTGATTTAAAAAACAAACCAAAACAATACAAACAACAAAACAAACCACATTCCCTCAATTCAAAACCTTACAGGCTTCCAACAGCAGGGCTGTAGTTTCCCTAAAATCCTAATTACTGTGAATTAAATGACTAAAATGCTACTAATTACTTTTTAATTTCAAGAGAGATGTTTACAAAGCACACTATAATGAGTAATACACTACTTCAAATGATTACTAATGTTGCCATTTTGTCTGACTTAATCTCAATTAGTATAAATCACAATGTCATCATTGCTAATTGCCGTTCCTTTCGAGCAAAATGCTAATTTCTCTTTACAATCATACAATTGCTGTTTGTTTTTCCCTTAAATTATTCCATTTAAGAGGCTTTGATAAAAGGAGTGTTCAGAATATTTTATTTTCTACAGCTCAAGAAGGGAAAGCCACAGACTGAGGCTTTTTTGGGTTTCTTTTTCAGTAGTTTTGTCTTTTAAGTTCATTTTTTTTCCTAGAATAAAGAAAAAAAGCTTTAATCTCTCAGATGAATCATCAAGCAAGATGTAAATTCCCATCAAACTGTACTTGTTTTACTGTCAGAAATTCTCTTTATTATCCATATCTGAAAGGAAGTTTTGAATTTCTTGTCACAAAGAAAAAAACACCTGTACACTTAACTGTGGCTGTGTTCCAACAAGGTTCTCACTGTGTCTGTGAAAAGCTGGATCTCAGCAGAGCTCCTGTTCTTGTGTTATACAGATGGGTGGGGACAGGACACAGGACTTTGGTGCTACCATCTTCACCCTAATTTTTAAGGCACATAGGTCACAACTGCTGTTAACCTCAGTTTGAGCAGGCTGGGAACTGTAGTTGATCCACCTAGCAATATTCTGTGCCTTAAGCAGCCTTTTGGTAAATACCACAGGTTTAGTAGCCTTGTTTTCCACTTACCACCTATCTCTAGCAAATACCTGAAGGACCCAAGCTTGGCAACAGAGGCATCACCCTCTTGAGATGATTTGCAAAATTTGTTAGTCTTTTTTTTTTTTTCTCAGGTATTTTCACAGTTTTGGGGTGCAAGTGCACATCAAAGGATTAGAGGGAGACACATATTTTTATTTTGCAAAAATCCCTCCCTGTCTTCCTGTTTTATTTTAAGCTTAAATCCAGTATGTAAACTGGGTGTTGCTAAGACAAGTAGCACTACCTGGCTGTGTGATTTTTTTTGTCTTTCTCTTTTGTCACTGGAAAATCCAAGTGTCATACAGAATTCATTTTTTATGTTGTAGTTCTCTTTTCATGTAAATGAAAAAGAGAAGTAGAATTGTTGGATTCAAGACCCTTTGGTGCCTGGAGTAAAAGTCTTGTTACATTTGTGTACAGATGAGCTTTTTATGTTGACACACTTTGCAGGGCTAAGTCATATAACTAACCCACCAGGTTTTCATATGAAATGAGATACCACGACACTGAACCTCAGATGAGAAATGTAGAACTTAAGTAGCCTCCAAGTAAATGATATTCAGCCCAGTTGCTGTTGAATACTAAACTGAAAAAAGTCATTTGTGGAGGTGAAATCAGGACTAAGATCTTTATTCCTCCACATTATGAGTTTGTTTTGAATCTGGGTGTAGTTTTCATGTTGAGCTCCAGTGGCAGGCATTGCCCTGTGAGGCTTTGCTTTTTGGAAATGCCTGGAGACTTGGGGAGTATTAATGGCTTTACAAGATAGTGCAATATCTCATTGGGAAACAAAGAAGGAGCAAGTAAATGCTGGATATCTGCAAAGGGAATCTGTTTCCCTGCAACAAGCAGGGGAAACCTTTCTGAAGGTTTCAAACTCACTGTGAATTAACCAAAAGCAATTACCCCACAAGTCTTTAATCAGAATGCTTTCTATCTATGCAGGAACAGAAAGCAAATCCATCAGATTTAGGAGGCATGCAGGCTGTTAAGAACAGAATATTACTTTCTGTGAGCTGTGCTCCTGTCTCTGTGACCCTGAAGACCTCAATAATGTACCTGTGAGAATTGCCATGTAGACAGCATCCTCAGTTAATAAAGGCAGCAAATCCATCAGATATAATCATTACAGGGTTGCCTATGATAACAAGGATTAGATGTGATGAGCAAAGAAGTCTGTCTTTTCTTACCTTCCTAAATATCAGATAGTGCCTTTTCCATTTGGAGAATTCCCTGAAGGTTGGCCTGGCCTTGCACATTTCCAAGACTAGCATGTGATCAAGGAAGTCCCATCAGAACCCTACATTTTGCTGATTTTAGAGGAATGAACACTAAGAAGGAATGTATGCTTTTGTAATTTCATGAAATGGAAGACTTGCAGCAATTCAGTTTGGAATTGACCTCTGGGAGGTTAAGTAGTCTTTGTACAGCAGATGAGGAGAGCCATAGCTGTGTCCAGCAGGGTCTTGAAAATCTCAGGCATGGAGATCCCACCACCAGAGAAAGCTGGGTCATTTCTCCTAGTTCAGTTCACCTTCCTGGTGATTTTTTCCCCCTAATGCCCAGCCTGAACATGCATATACAATTAGTGGCTTTTGCCCCTTTTTATGTGTTGGCTTTAATGAGAAGTTCTTTTCCAGCAGGGCTGCTACACAGCCAGCTGGTTGCCAGTGTTGCAGGGGGTTAACCCTGAGCACAGAACTTTTCACGTTCCCTTGTTGAACTTCAAGAGGTTTCTTTTGGCACAATTCACATCTTTTAGAAGGAATTTTAGATTGATTCTCTGCTTGTTATGTCAGCTGCTTCCCCTACCAGCTGGCAGCTCCTTACTGCTGGCATTCCTCAGGGGTCAGTACTGGACCTGACAGTGCTTATCATCTTTTTGGCTCATCTTCATGATGGGATGGATGTACCTTCAGCAAGTCCATGAATTATGGACAGCTGTTGATACACTGGAGTTTACAGCTGCTCTTCAGGGACGTTGACAGACTGGAGATGGAGGCTGACAGGAGCCACACAAAGTTCACAAAATGCAAATGCAGAGTCCTGTACCAGCTGTAATGAGCCCCAGCAACAAGCAGGCTACGTGCCAAGTGGCCAGAAAGCAGCAGTGCAGAAAGGGGCAGGGGGGTCCTCAAGAAGAAGGAGCTGAGCTGAGTTAGGAGTGACTTAGAGCTGTTGGACTGCACTGCTGGCAAGGCTGTCGGTTGAGGGAAGGGATTTTTCTGAGCCCACTTGCAGTACTGTGTCCAGTTCTTCTCTTTATTTACTGGATCCTGTGTGTACAGGGATTTTCCACATCCCATGAGACTAACTGGGCCAGTCTGCTGCAGCAAGGGGAGAATTAACGAGGCAGTTGAACACATTTACAACCACTTTAACCCTGACCTTCTCTGCAGTGCCAATTTCTCCAAACAGAGCCAAGGGCTTGGTTTTGACATTGAATAACATGTTGTCAGGATGAATATATTGCTGTTACTGGAAACTGCTCCTCAGTCAATATTAGGAGACATCAGTGTCATATCTCATCAGAGAGGGTGGCTTCAGAAGGAGATGGAGACTCAGATGTTACATTTTAAATCTTTATTTTAGTCTGTCCCTCAGCGTGTGCCAGTGTTGATTCCTAAAAAGACACCAATGTTTTGCATTGTTTTCTAGCCTAGCTGGTACTTGAGCCTTGAAGAATATTTTGCAATCCATCCTGAGAAAACAAGGCAGATGACCATGCAAGTTCCCATCCCTTGTGGGGTCCATTAACTGTGTGCACACGAAGGTAGTGTCATTATTTCAATTACCAGAGCTGAAAATTCATCCATGGGAAACAGGGAAAATGCTCCCTGGCACTCTTTAGCACCAAAACTCTGCTACCTCAGCCTTTCCTAGTGCAGCTTTGGGTTTCAGTCCAAAAGCACTTGTTACTTCAGCAAACTGTATTTTAAGACTTCTGGTTGAATTGGAAGGATGATCACAACTGCAAACACAACATACTTACAGAGTGACTCTTTTATTATTTCATGGTCCTTGTTGGCTTTTTTCTTTATTTTCTTGCTGTGATAAAGGGATGGTATAAATGAAATGAAAATTTGTGTGGGTACAAGTGAATGGATGACAAATACTCTTGATTTGCTTCTTCATTTTCCCAGTCACTAGAACCTAACAGTGTCTAGACAATATTATGAGAAGATCTAAATTCTTTAGTGAACTCTTGATCATTTCTTGTACCTTATTAGGTCACTGAACTATCAAGTCTTACATTTCTGTCATTGCAAATAGCAATAATTATTATTTTATGTTCTAATGCAAGGTCATTTTGCTTCACCTGACTCTTTACCTCTAAATATACATTGATACAGCAGATTTTATCATCCTGTTTTAGGTGTTCTGGACATAATTCCCAGAATTATGAATATCTGTAAAATCAGTGAGTTCCCTTTGAAACATAACCACAGTAGAAGGATTAAAAAATCTTTGTTATCTAAAGGCAGCTCCTACACTGTAGGAGACAGACTTTGTCCAGAATAGTGAGTTAGCAACATATTTCTCAAAAAGTGTGCTAGAGTTTTATGGCTGTCACTAAAATGTCAGCCATTGATCCAGTGGTAATATTATCTGAGATTCAATTACAGTGGATCAATGCTGGCTTTTTAACAACCACCTCTGGAACATGCTGGGCAGTACTGGAAATATATCTTACTCCACATCCCCAGCACCAGATGACAGCAGTGGTTCTGTGAACACACAGAAATGTGAACAAGCCATTAAAGAATCAACTTCCAAATGTGCAAGAAACTTTGAGCGGTAAATTCTACCCCAAAGCAATAAAGGAAAAAAAAACCAAAACCAACCAAACAAACCCTGAAGCAGAGTTTGAGAAATTGTCAAACATTTGCTAAAATATTTTCCTTTCCATACATATATTCACTCAGTTACAGAAAGATCCTGGTTTCTGAATGGTAACATACTCTGTGTTTTCAGGCCTTTATTTGTAAGTTTATTTCTTTCATTATCTGACCAGAAAACCACAGCACAAATACTTACGTTCAGTTTCTCTTGCAGAGTTCATGACTGATGACAGAAAAATTCCTTCTTTTCTGTTAAAAGGTCATAGTAACCACTTTTTTTCCCCCATTTCACTGTGCTTTTGGGTACAGGCTGTATGTTAGCAGTAGCCAGTTCTGGGAACAAAGTCCTTATTTCAACTCCCAGATTTTTTTTATTAGCATTGTGATGCAGAAAAAGAAATGAAAACTTCAGAGGGAACTTTGTAGAGGTTTAAACCAGTAATACCAGAGGAGATTGTTTTTTCCTGATCTGTATTTTTTTTTCACAAAGCCTTTATGGGTTTATTCATTTTGGTTTTTATTTTTCTATGAGAAAGTTTTCTGCAGTCCATAAATAGGCTGTGAAAATGTACTGTTCTTTCCTGCTTTCATGTCCAGCTGCACTTATCCTTGGATAGCTGAGGAAGGTAGGAAACAGGAAAAGTAGAAGAAAGAGAAGTGTTGTCATGAGAAACTCCCATGCATTTTGAATTGTTTAGTTGTGGAATTAAAACGTGGTGTAAAATATCTTATTTTTATATATATATATGCCATACTATACTGTCCATGGCAAGGCTGAAATTGTTGAATACTGAGAGCCTTCTTTCCCATTAATTGTTGCTCCTTGTGATTACTAGTGACATAAAGTTGTTACAGAAATAGGAATACAACTCCATAGTCCTTTTTAGAAGAACTGTTCAGATCTTTAGAACCCACAGATGAAGATTAAAAGTTTTCTGAACCTTTCCAACTCAGGGATCATTTTCTTTCTATCACCTCCTGTGCCTGTTAAAGTAAAACCCACCAAGACTACTCTGTTCTTTTTGTCTTAAATGACTCAAAAATAGAAAAGCAGCAGTTCCATGTCACTGTCACTGGCCATGCTGTTGTCATGAAGTATCTGGCCTTTCTACTGGATGCAATCATCAACAGAGCTTTAAAATTCTCTGACTTGCCACAGGAGCACCCCAGGAATCTTCATCTTAAATCATGCAGGGTGCTCTTTGTCAGGGAGTTATGAATTAACCTCTTCATTTCTTCAAGCACTCAAGTGTTGAGGAAACCCTTATTCTGGTGGCAAATCAGCATGGGCTGGATTGCATTGAAGGAAGCATGGCTATTGCAGGATAACAGGTAACAGAGATCTGCTTGAGAATATAGTCTTGACAGAAGTGGATACTACAAAATTGAAGTGTAAAAGAGAATTCTCTCATTACATTTAGACAGCTTAAATTCCACAAATGGACTTTACTGGTATAAAAATGGTTGGAATTGGGCCCAGCATCTCTGTTCTCAGAAGTTCACAAGAAGAATAAAGTTAGAAATTTGACAGTCAAGTCCACAATATTCAGCACTTTGATTCTAACATTAATCTGTCGTTTAAATCTATCTAGATACCTTCTTTTTTCTCTGTAGCAGTGGATGGAATGGCTGGATCTTGGAATGTCTAGTCTGAGACATACAGCCTCAGCCAAGGTGGCACTTAATTCAAGCACCACTGACACTGCCCACAGAATGCAGTGCTACTCAGTATATTGAAAGGAAGAGCAGAATGAGACCTCTGCTGTTAACTAATTCCCTAAACTGAGCTCATCATGAAAAGAAAAAAGAGAGAAGAGCTGTGCCCTGGAGATCCTGTAACCTTTAACAAACACACTAAACACTAAAGACAAGAAAAGGGCTTCAAAGTCATCACACTTCAGGCTGTTATTTGCTTCCAGGTTCTAGCTGTCTGTAAGAATATTTATCTAATTAACAGTTTGATTTCATCCTGTCCCCCCAGCCATAAAGTGTTTATTCAGGAGAAGAATCATCAGAAATTGTTGATTTCTGGGTAAAATTTGCACTTTTGCTACTTGTAGATGGATTATTATCTTCTGCTTTAAGAAATTCAACTTGAAATGGAAAAAATCAAAGTTTGCTGCCATAGAGCTCTTAGATGGACTTGGTCAAATTGTTAACCTTTTTTAGGGGATTTTGAGACAGAGATAATTTCACTACTTGAAATTTCAGCTCTTCCAGAAGGTATTAGGTCTAAAATTTCATACAGGGTTTGTGCAGTGCTTGGATCAGCTGGAGCTCAGTGACGACTGCTACAAATGTACATCAGGAGCAGGTCTCATCACTTTCCTTGTAAGCCTGTGGAATATTTCCTTGCTTATTCATTAATTAGCTGGAAGAATAGCCCAGTTAAAAAATACTACCAGAAAAGAAAGATGCTGTAAATAAATAGTGGGAGCTTCTCCATTCGTCTTGCAGAAAAACTGCAGCACATAAAGACTGTTGAGAGGAAAAGAGACATGTGCACCCACGCCTCAGACTAATATGCACTGTTCCAAAAAGATACACTTAGAACAGCTTCCCCTGGCATCTGAGCTACCACTTTCCCTGTCATTTTCCCTGTGAAAGGAGAATGAGGCTTTCTGCAGGCATAGCAGAACAAGGTGATGGTTTTTGTAAAAGGCAGTGTAAAACCAACAATGATTACTCACCTCTCTGCTCTGATCCAGCTGCCTTCTTCCCATCTCTGCTTTGGCTGACAACAAAGACATAAACAATGCTGTCTGTATGACTTAAATCAAAGCTTCTTTACTCAACACATACCAAGTGTCAACTTCCTCTGGCCGTTGAAAGAACATCTTGCAGATTTCCAAAAGCACCTTTAAAAAAGAGACATTTCATGCATATTTCTTTTTATTCACTGCACCTAATCAGGAGCTGTATTAATTGAGGTCCACATCTCCTGCAGTCCCCTTGGGCAGAGAGGTGTGTTTCTGGGGATACTAATGAGGGTCGGGCTGTATCTTCCTCCTCAGATGTTCATAAATTAATTTCCCTGCTTAGTTATAACTGTGTGTTATTATAGAAACACATGGAGAATTCCAACCCACTGTGGCAAAGGCCAGGGCCCCAATTTTTCCTTTGGAATGAACCATTAGGAGATGTGAACTTGAGCCCCATATATTCTAGCTGTGATTTGATTCAGAAGTTATTTCACTCCAAAAACTCAGCTTGCACATGAAAATAGAGTGAGTGGAGTCAAGCAGAGAGAGATACTAAGGTGACATGTGCTTTGGTGGTTTTTCTTTTAATTAATCTGGACATTCCTTCCTCAGCATAACTTTCCAGTGACACTAGGTTGTTGTTGATGTTGTGTGTCCCAGCTTTATTTCAGTTAATTCCTGCCAGTGAAGTTTGGCAGCTAGCAGAAGTGCCAGTTTTGCTAGTAAAGGAGCAATATTTTTACCAACCTTTTCTAGGAGTTTTGATGGAAATGTGATTTACACCTGCAAGCATAGACTGCTTATTTAAGATAACCACTTGTGTGAGTCTTAAGAAAGGCCTGAAATGCAGAGAAAAATGTGATTTTGTGGAGAAGGGGAGGGGATGAGGTTTAGGGGTTGGGATTTCATCCCATTTGTTTAATAGAACTGTGTACAAAAAAAGGAGAATGCATTTGCAAAAATATACCTGGTAGTTTTTTTTCCCCACTAGATTTCACTGAAATATTGATGCATTTTCAAGGTGGAAAAAAATTAGCCACCAGTGTTGCACTGGTTGGTTGCCAGTGACTGTCAACCTCTATAGGTAATTAGATATTTATATATGTCTTATATATTAGACATATGGTATATGTATATTCCTATGTGCTTGAACACAGTTTGTGGCATTTTTATTGTCACATTTGACAATAAAACTTTTCAACAAGACTTTTGTTATTAAAAAAACTTAATATTATTTAAAATATAAAACTAGAAGCTCTTTTGTTTTGGATAAGGGAAACGTCAGGAAGGTGACTCAAAGAGATTTTTCTGCTTTGTTTTTATTTGTTGTTGTTATTTTTTCTCCCAGATGTTTCCCTTCACTACATTTGTTTTTGGATTCAACACGAAGTGAGTGTTTTTCTGAGGTTTGCAATTTGTCTCTTGCACCAAGTGCCATTTTTGGCTGGCCACTGTATTATCCTCCTCCTGTGTTTGGAAGAGCCCTGTAAGAACACAGCCAAAGCTGATGCTCCAAGGACAAGCAGGGTACCTTTTCACCCAGAGATGATATTTTAACATATCTGAGCCAAAAAAATCACTTGGATTTTAATTTCATGCCCACGGATTCTGTTCTTAAACCTCTTCTTCACAATCACAAAAACTAGTCAGAGTGTTGTGCTGTGGTTTAGTGGGGAAGAGGCACCCAAGCATTTCTTTGAGGCTATCTGTGGAAATTCTTAGAGTGATAAAAAGTCCTACATATCTCAGTACAACACTAATAAAACACCTGCTCCTACCTCTTTTAATACTAAGAAACACACCCAGAGAATTATTTCCCAAGTGCCTTTTACTGCTCTCTAGTTGTTGGTGTTTCCTCTTGCATTTTTTAGCATACTTTTGATTAACTCTGTGTTGATCATAGTCACATTTGTTATGCTAGGTTCAAAGTTAGGGTGTTAATTTTGCTGTTTTCAAGAATTCTTAAACAAGAATTCTTGTGCTTCAGGTGTTTAAAACTTTTCCTTATTATAGCATGAATAAAAGTCTGGCTTATAAACACTACTTTCCATTCATAATTAGCCATTGTTTTTTAGAAAACAAACAAGTAGGTAAAATATTCTATTTAAAATGAATAGACAAGCCTTCCTATGGAGAGTGGATGTGAAGCTATTTCCTCTTATTTAAGGAGAGCTGATCTGGAACTATTTCCTCTTAAGTATTCTGCAAGTGATCTGTGCTGAATGAGGCCACTGACTGACTTACTAAATGCTATTGATACAGGATATTTGTTGTTTTCTGCCTGGAATGCAGTCCCCCACCTCTTGCATTTATTTTAATGAAAGTTATATGAACATATATAATTAAATACATATATATAATTGAATATATATGATTGAACAGTCGTAGGTGAAACTGAAGAGCAGAACTGCAGCCTGTGTTCAGGCCAGGAAGGCACCTTCCATTACTGTAGACAGTTTCCAGGCTACACAGGAAGGACTGGTCCCAGAGCACTTAATATTTGGCCTTATCTGAAGGTAATTCATATCTCTGGCCCGGGTGAAAATGGCCAGTATTGTACTACCATCCATCACACTTCTTTTATCTCTGCGTGGGGGCACTTCTGTTGTGAGAGAATCAAGCCACCTTTCTCTTCCAGGGGTCAAGGAGTGTCAAGAACTGGCAGACTAAAAAAGCATTAATCAAGGAGAAACCTCACAGATGTAGGTTTACAACTGATGTCTGTATTCTTGTTTTTCTATTCCACATCCCTACAGCTACAGAACCTGCCTTTGGCAGAAATGGGCACTCAGGGGGGGTGTTTTCAGAGGCAGGGACCTGTCTGGGACACTGCAGTACAGCTTGTCCTAAAGGAAGGTCATTCACACGAGCAGTGTTTTGTTGTACTCCATGTCATTGTGTTGGAGAGGGGTAGGGTGTGGTGTGTACCTCTGGAGGGTTACAGTGGTGAGAGAAGGAGGTGTCTGGAGGCTTTGCAAAGGAGCAAGGAACCTGTGGAGTGTACATCATCTTTCATTAGCGAGATATACGCCCACAACACGAAGGCCTGAGGCCCCAATCCCATGTTAGAATAAAGAGATTTTGATGTTTTTTTGATAGCTATTTCATGCTTCACCAGGAAAGGTGGGTTTAACTTTTTGGCTGTCAGTAGTTCCTGCCATTTATCACCTCACCAGCTGCTGGTGCAAGTCCAAAATGAAGCCCTTGTGTTTTTCTTCAGAGTGCTTTGACTTTGTATCAAACTGGAAGATTGTGTATAAATGGGAAAGGTTAATTTATTACCACATTTCTTTCAGCAAGAAAACAAATAGTTATTAGATGGTCTGTGACACAGTCCTGACAACTGAGAGGAGGCAGTGTAAGATAAAGAGGAGTTCTCCATCTGTCTCAGTTTAAAATTACTTTTTAGAAAGAAAAGTGCAGATTCAGGAAAAAAGTTTAAACTGGCTGTTAGTTTTCTTATATGAGCTCATACATCAACTGTGATGGAATGGAGCTGGTTTGGTGGAGTGTGTCATTAGAAGAGTCTCTCACATACACCTCACTCCTCCAAAATGTGCAGCTGATTTTCCACCTGGCACTGGAAAACCACCAGGCAGGGAGTGATTACTGAGAAGGAGTGGGAGAAAAGGAGACCTAGTGCTGTGCCACTCTTGGATTTCCTAACACCACCTGGGTTTTGAAAATAGAAGGCAGATAAGTTGAATAAAAAAAAAAAAAATTAAGAGAGGAAAAGGGGCTGTAAAGATCAGTTTGGATTAAGGACTGTCCACAAGCTAATATCTGCATTGTCATCCCATCCATTTCACACAAAAGAGCTTCACAAGTGCTCTGGAGGACAGATACATTTGTTCTACCTGTGACTACCTCTCATGAAGATTATAGATCAAAGCATATTCCATCACAATTCCTCCAAAATTAAGGGACTGTGATAAACTTCCTTACAGGGAACTAGAGCCAAATTCCTTCCACTGTTCACACACCCCCTCTTGATACAGGTGCATTAGAAGTTAGAAAAAGAAAGAAGCAGCACAAATGTGGCTCACATGGACTTGGCCAGTCACAGCCTTCAAGTCAAATCAACAGAGTGAATCCCAAAAAAACTATTTTGATAAGATTCAGTGGCTCCAGGACAGATCTGTTCCAGCTACATTTCTAACTGTCTCTCACTTTCCACCCAGTCGTGAGGACTGGCAGTATTTATATGCCTTTGCTGTGGGTAGGAGCTGGTACTTGGGGAGCTCCACGTGGGCTTCTGAGGCAGGCCTGCTGAGAGCCTGTGAGCTGAAAGCAGAGCCTAGATAAGTTGGCCTGTTTGGGCTCATGTTGCCCCCAGCAAGCTCTGCTCCCAGGTCAGAAATGTGAGTTTCTGTGGAGGCTTACCTGTGTTTTGGATTCAGCAGTTACAGCTGGCTGAGGAAACACCACTGTGTGAAAAGCTGAGAGCACTAGGAGGAACTTAGGGGCAGAGTCACAGGGGGAGACAAGGTGACTGTCAGCACAATTAAAACTATAATTTATATTTAATAAAACCCATAATACTGCAGAAGGGAGGAGTTTACTCTCACTTTCTGCTTTGCTGCCCCTCCTTCTTTTATCTGCCCTCCATAAATCCCTTCGTGCAGACTCCACTGAACAGGAACTCCAGGAACAGACTCACTCACGCTCTAGCCATGGAGTAACAAGGCAAACAATATGAATGGCCAGTCAGATCAGGCTGCTGTAGTAATCCTTTGGAAGGAGAAACTGGACCAGTTTTATAGGTCACATCACTTTTTTTCAGAAATGTAAAGCAAGCAACAGACTTATGCTAGTGTGAAAACACAGCTCTAAAGCCATTAAACCAAAACGACAGCTTGGGGGATGGAGCAGAGTCAGACAAGGCTCAGAAAGAAAAAATGACTTCTCCTGTGCTGTCTTTAATTCTGAAGCACCAGTATAAAATCCTCTGTAGCAAATTCACTGAGAAAATCTGGTGAGATCAGCAAATAGCACCATCAGGGTCGTTTTAAAGGCTGCATCATCCCTGCAGCGCCCTTGGGGATCAGAGAGGGAAATCAGAGCTCTTGCTCATTTTTGGAGTCCCAGGCAGGGAAATCATGAGGTGCCACATGCTCATGCAGTGCAGCAGCACTTCCCAGAGAGCCAGCCTGACAGCCCCCTCGCTGGGGTGTCACCCTGTGCCACAAGAGGCTGCTCCTGCAGGAGACCTTGCAGTGCCTGCTGCTGTTATCCACCTAAAATCACACACCAGGGTAAGAAAGAGCAAAAGAATCCTGCACGCAGAGCAGTAAAGTGGGAAACAGGGTTAGATCTTTAACAAAAGTTTTCTGCAACTTCTACACTGCTAAAGGCTTTATCCAGATAGACAAATAAATCTTCTGCTGTGCAGTATCTTAAAATTAGGAAATGGAAACTTTGGCTTGGTTCCATGTTGGTGGAAATGTGAAATTTTTGATAGACTGATAGAAAGATGCCATTTAGGATTGACAAGGATCTGACATTTTTTCTGCATTTCTTAGCAGGATTTACCAGAAGCTGAATCCTGCTTAGTCCCTTGTGTGGATAGAAGAATTTTTAAAGCAGTAGAAGAGGCATTTCACAACTCTCAATTTCATGAGTGTAAAACAACAAAATAGCTTTCAGGAGCCCAGGGTTGTTGCTTTGAGTACAGGAAGAATCAAAGGGCTGTTCTGGTGGAGAGACCAGGGAAAGACACAGGTACAGTCTGTTTTCCCTCCAGTTCTGGGGTCCCAGGGGCTGGCTGGAGAGCTGGGATGACAGTGTCTAAATCAGCAGGTTTTTGTAGTGCTGAGGTGTAGAACTTCCTGCACAAAGACTCTTCTCACAGTAAAAGGTCTGTCTCCTGACTTGCTCCTTTTACCCCCTTTCTACCACACCTACAAAAGCAGTTCCTGGACTTTCTGGTTGGTTTTGGTAGGGAGGGGAGACAACAGCAAGGATCTCAGCTCAAGCCATGGGAAGTTAGTGTGTTCTGGATACAGCTGTCACCTATAAATGCACACAACAATCTCTGACATCCATCTCTAGGTAGAGACTATCCTAAACTTTGAATCAAACAGATTAGAAATGGTAGAAATTATTCCAGTGCCAGTGTTAGTTCTGTGAAATGTCACTTTCAGCCATGACATTTGAGTTTGCTTTTGCTCTTGGATCCTGACACATGCTATGAAAACTCTTCCTGAAGAAGGAGCTGTGGGAAGAGAGTGGGAAAGTGACAGTTCCTCGGAGTCTGTCTCCCAGGCATGCATATTAGAGGCTTTCTTTGCTTTTATATTTCATAGGCAATGTCATATTTTCATAATTACCTGGTTTTATTTCCCCACTAAACCCTCAGTGGCTCTAGCTAGGAGGCAGTGGGATAGGAGAGATTAATTAGTGTGGGAAGTGGCTGGTCATGAATAAATGCAGTGACACTGAAATTAAATAAACGGCTGCAGGAGAAAGAAAGCAGAAGAGAGTTAAAAAAAGAAAACACACAACAACAAAAAATCCCACAACATAAACCCTCAGTGGCTCTAGCTAGGAGGCAGTGGGATAGGAGAGATTAATTAGTGTGGGAAGTGGCTGGTGGAGAATAAATGCAGTGACACTGAAATAAACGGCTGCAGGAGAAAGAAAGCAGAAGAGAGTTAAAAAAAAAAGAAAACAAACAACAACAATAAAACCCCACAACAGTAAAACTTGCACAGGAGGGGTTGCAGGGCTCTTGTGAATGGGCCCAAATTCTCCCTTATAACTTCTGTGATGACTGCAGATGCTGACAAGGTGACATTTTAGGGTTGCTCTCCTGACCTAGACATAAGCCAAACATTAAGGAGCTATTTGCAGAAATTGTCTTTCTCTTGAGGCTCTCAGCTGTCTCTCTGAATGCTTTGTCCCTTTCCCCTTCCTTGGCTTTCTGTTCCTGTAGGCAAAGATGATGAGTTTTATACCCTCTGATGCTCCTCTGTAGAATGTCAGCCTCAAAAATTCAGCTCGAAAGTTTCTCTCCCCCCCATCTGTCTTCTCTCTTCTGCCTCTGGGTGACATCTGGTGTATTGGCTGAGGTCTCCAGGCAGCTCGGTGGCAGCTCCAGACTTGCCTGGGGCAGCTGGCTCCAGCGATCAAAGGGGACCACTGGGTTGTTTTGTCCCTGCTGAATGTCGGGTTCTTTAAGTCACCTTTGGGTTCTGGGAGTTTTCAGGGCAGCTTTTTATTTGCAACTCACTTGAACATGGTCTGAACATCAGAAGAACAAAAGCAGATTTCAAAGAAACCTGCTTTTTTTTCTGTGGTTCTTGAAATGTGCTCTCCCTCCCCATCCTCCAGTAAACAGCTGAATGGAAGAGACTTTCATCTTGGAAACAGTGGTGCTTCTTTTTAATGACATGTTCTGTTCTGGCAAGTCAATAAGTGTTCTCCTCCTTTGGAAAGGGGAAGCATAAAGCTGCCTCTGTTGACAGCAAAGAGCATTTTCATCACAAGTGAAGCAAATACTTCTTATGTGGAAGGCCTCAGAAAGAATAATGAGCATAGAGTAAATTTCTGTGATGTTGGAGAAGTTCCTTTGTGTCTTGCTAGATCATTTTCATCTTTTATCCCAGCTTATAGTCCTCTCCTCACCTGCTTGTTCCCTTGACATAAATACCAGTGACACAAATCTCTCCAATACAGTTTCTAAGATCATTTTTTTATTTTCTTTGTAATCTTCCTTTAATTATTTTTTTTTTCTGATGATGAGTTGTTTTTGTTTTGCCTTCACTCACAGGATCTTTCCCTGTCCATCCACCCTGTCTCTTTGGGCTACCACAGCTGTTCTGTCCACGATGTTCCAAGAGCTGCTCCTTCTGTCTGCTGTTTGGTGTGCACCTCATGCCCCTTAGCCTGACTCATCTGCACTGACCTAGAGCTGAAGCCCCTTGGTCCTTGGCTCTAACTGGACTGGAGGCAGAGTGGTGACTGTTGTGAGCTAATCCTAGCCCCAAAAGCCTCGAGGGCCAGGCAGCCAGCATTTGTATTCTGCTGAGAGCCTAAATTCCAGAGAAAGACTGGAATTTCCAGCACAGAAGCTTTCTGCTGACTAACTCATCTAATCTGAGGGGTGACTGGCACAAGAGACATCTTTGCCACCTCTGCCAGTTTTCCAGGAGCAAAGCATTTCTGTGCCCAGGGGATTTCTGTGGATGGATAAGTGGCTTAGATGGTTTCAAGGTGTCTTTGTCTTCAAAGAGATGTACTGTTTTGAGACAGACACTCAGGTTATAATTCTCTTAAAAACTCAGAGGATGAATTCAGGTTTTTTGCCATGGGCTTTAAGTAGACCTGCATAGTACAGTGTAGCTCTGCTGAAACATCCTCAGGTTCTGTAGGAATTGGGCCTTTCAGCAGAGCTACAGATACTTTATTGAGCTCCAAACCATGCACAGTAAACCTTTTCAGAATTTAGGGAGTGCAGTCTTACGACCTAGCTTAGGGTTTGTAGTGTCTGAGGACTGGTTAGTGGCAGAAAATCCTCCAGTCATGATGCTCAGTCCTGCTTAAAACACATTTGTGCTTTCAAGAGCTCCTGATCTCACATTGTGGATTGACTGTGAAGTTTCAGTTTTCTAGCCTTTAATTGTGGCTTAGACTGATAGTCGTTCTCAATGGCAACAGTGTTCTGCCCGTGGTAACTGGAGTTGTCCTTGGTCTCAGAATCCTGATCTCACATTGTGGATTGACTGTAAAGTTTCAGTTTTCTAGCCTTTAACTGTGGCTTAGACTGATAGTTGTTCTCAAAGGCAACAGTGTTCTGCCCATGGTAACTGGAGTTGTTGTCCTTGGTCTCAGAGGGTGCACACTGAACTGCACCATGAATTACAGAATCCCAGCGTGATGGGGGCTGGAAGGGACCTCTTGTCTAACCCCCTGCAGGGTGCCCAGGATCATGTCCAGGCAGGTTTGGAATCTCTCCAGAGGAGACTCCACAGCCTCTCTGGGCAGCTCCAGGCTCCAGCGCCCTCACAGCAAAGAATTTTTTCCTCCTGTTCAGCTGGAACCTCCTGGGTTCCAGTTTGTACCTGTTGCCCCTTGTCCTGTTGCTGGGTATCACTGACAGGAGTCTGGCCCCATCCTCTTGACCTCCACCCTTTAGCTCTTGATGAGCATTGATCAGATCCCCTCTGAGTCTTCTCCAGCCCCAGGACTCTCATCTCTTCCTCCTCACAGAGATGCTCCAGGCCCCTCAGCAGCTTTGTAGCCTCTGCTGGACTCTCTCCAACAGTTCCCTGGAGTCTTTCACCAAAACACTTCCCCTTCCAGCCTGGCAGCCCCCAGCGTGGCTAAGGACACTTTGGACATCCAGTATACACCGGAAAATAATCAGTTGTAGTCTCATGAGGCTGAAGCTGTGCTGAGTGTCCCAGCCTGAGCTGCAGGACCTGCCTGGTGGCCGTGGCTGCGTAGCTGCTGAAGAGCCCAGCAGCGTGTTGCCCTGTGTTCAGAGAGCACGCAGCCATTAGATGGGATGTGACACACTGCTCAGAGGTGTTTGGGGAGCTGATAGCCAGCTTCAGAAGAAGCTAAAATCCTCAACTGTCTAAGGTTATCTCTCTGTTCACAGTGAAAACTCTCCAAAGGAGAGACCGGAGCTTTTGCCGGGTCTAAAGGTGAAGGAAACGAACACTGATAAAGGCAGTGAAAATATTAACTGGGAATAGAAGTGGAGATTGAAATGGAACAAAAAGTAGTTCCAAGAATCAAGTTTACTGGTGACTTCCCTGGTCGTGGAGTTCCTCAGTGGAAACTAAGATCTGCACTCCTGTTCTGCTTCTACAGAGAGAAAATAATATTGCTGCTCAGGGAGCCCTGCATTTATTCACCCTTACACGCTCTATTTTTAGACCAAATGATACACCTTTAGTCAACAGAACAGCACCCAAACCCATGTTTGCAAGTGCAGCTGGAAGGATGTTTTTTGTTCTGCAGGGTGATAAAACCTGAGTGAATCCCAAGGAGCTGGTTGTGCTTCCAGGAACAGGCTGTAGACTGTTTTCGCACATCATGCAACAAAAAGAGAAGAAGTCAATAGAGCAGCCAGTTGAGGAAGGAAGAGCAAGGCTTATGAGCAGGAGAGAGTGTGATTTATCAAAGGTGACACGTGCAAAACAGAGTCAGCTTTAAAAATTAAAAAAAAAAAGCCCAGATCTGAATAACTGAAGGTCTTTAGAAACAGTACACCCCAGAAAAAACAGCAGTGAGGGTTTTTTTTTTTCATACATTAGTCAGGTCTCTCCTGTGAGGCAAAATTCAAATTTCTTTTCATTTCAGGTACTTCCCACATTTCCATTACCATAGAAATTATGATTATTGGTTTTCCCCTGACAAAGGCTGATTTATGAATAATTCTAAAGGAACTAAGCATTTCTCTTGCCTCGGCAACAACTCTGCTCTTTCCCATTTCACATCATTGTTTGCAAATAATTCACAAGTACTCATTTTTCTGCCTGTTCTGGTTGCAAGGAGTTGAATTTAAAAAGTACTTACTGGACAATTTTAAGCTTTTTAAAAGCTTTTAACAAGTCTACAAACATTTTGTCCAAATGCTTTCCTTAAATGTGTTCTGGGGGCTTCTCTTATGTCACTTCCATCATACTTAAGGTAGAGAATTCTTTTTGATATGAAAATGGTCTTTAATGAATCCACTTTTAGCTGCTTAGGCAGTAGGGGAATGGGAGTGGGTTGAAGAGATTTTTAAAGCTACCTGGGTACATTTTGCTTCACATATGGCTTTAAGGAAAACAAAGTTGTTTGGCATGAGGTGCAGCTTCAGTTTTAACCTCTAGTCAAAGTAATCACCTGGAGAGGAAGGTTCCTAGTTGAAATGTTCTCAGTCCAACCCCTATTTATCTGATCTAACATTTCCTGGCCAGACTCAGGTGAGCTGTGGGTTTATTCTTGTTGGTTTGTGGGTTTTTCTTCTCCCATCATTAAAAACAATACTCTTACAGCTTGGCATGACTTGCTTCACACTTTATTGTTCATGATTCCATTTGGATTCTGATTTCACATGTGCTTTTCTGAAAATCAGTCACCTAGCTGCTCAGAGACGGGGCTGATGAAAGAAATGGTGTTATTGAAGGGAAATAACTTGTTCTGTGACACCTACACGGTCCTTTCTCATGAAGCACGACTTCACACGGTAAGTGGGACATATTTCAACCACCAGCTGATTAAACACATGCAAGACAGGAAAGAGAATGTTGGTTTTCTTGCTTCAGGGTTTTCACCGAATGGGAAGAGAGATTTCCATCAGCTTTCAGCAATGGTGAGAGTTCATGCCAGCTTTGCAAGAATCAAACTGCTCTAAGAAAAACTCACAAATACCTAAGGAAACAATTTTCATGCCAAAGGTGGCAGTGTTGGATGCAGACACTCTCCAGCTCACTGCAGACTGGCTCTAGGTCAGCAATCTCAGGGGTTTGGTGGAAAGATCAGTGGTGCATATTAGAGAAGAATGTCCAGACTTGCTTTAAAATGCTGCTAAACTGTGGATCTGACACGGGCTACACTCTGGCTGTGCTGAACTGTAACTGCTTCAGGAGTATTGATAAGGTCAAAGCTAACAGCATGAGAAACTAAAGAATGAGCTTCTCCAAAATGCCTTGCCTCCTGGAAGTAGAAGCTGAACTTGCCAAGATGTGGAAAGAATTTAGTGTGTTTTTAATCCTAAGTCATACTGGTGAATGATGTCAGAGACCCACGTAATGCCCATTGAGACAAAGGGGCTTCTTGTGGGTATTTGGATCCAACATGCTTTTGTCTGGATTTGTGAGGTGAAGTACAGATTGAGAGGTGAGAGAGATCACTAGTGTCAGTGACCACTAAACACTCTCTTGTGACAAAGATATGCTCTGTCTCGTGGATCCAGTTCAAATACATGAGATGAAATACAATTTTGCCTCTGACTGTGCTTCTGGTGAGGTAGGAAATGAAGCCAGCTGCAAAGGAGTTGGGCAGAGAACTGAAGAAAAGTGGGAATTTTCAGGGTGGCACACTTTATTGCAGTGTATCAGTGCACATCTGGAACTAAGTGGTTGTGGTTGGATGGAAGATGGTTTAACTTGGTGCTCTTAAAGGTCTTTTCTAACCTAAACACTTCTGTGTTTCTAAGTATTGTACAGGTGTACATAGGAAACTTGGTTATCTGACACTTAAATTGTCAGTCTGGTCTCCCAAGATTCTCAATACCACACAGTGAACAGAGACATAAATTAATCCCTCTGTTGTCATCTGTCAAAGACACTGGAGTTTTATGATACATTTCATTAGGGCCAGGATAATGCCAGCCACTGACATTCAAAAAACAGAAAGAACAATTTAATCTTGGCACGAGTGGCATTTGGGGGAAGTTATTTTCTTTGCAAGAGAGGAACCATCAGATGAAGCACTTGAGTCTTGTGTTGCAGACCTCAAAAACAAAACTCAGCTTGGTGAGCAGGAACAGTTGTCAGGATGAACTCATTTGTGGTGCATTTGAAAACATGATCAAACAAGTGTTAGGAAATAGATGTGGTGACATGGAGTAGAGAGTGCCAGACTAGTAGAAAATATGCCTCTCTCAATTCAAGTTTTAGCAGGCTTTTGAGAGAGCTCTTGAACATCTGTGCAGAAATCTGCATCTAAACCTCAGAAATGAATCAACAGCCCTGGCCAGACCTGCCTACAACAAACACAGAGGCAAAACATGTCCCTAAATTTCCAGCCAGAGGGAATCATTGCCAAATATACCCTCGCAGCAAGGGCTTTACTAGAGCGTGGTTCTCAACACCACTTACAAAAGTGATGCAACAGCAGGATCTATAATCACAGGGAATCCAAGATTTTGGAAAGAATTAACAAGCTTGATCGCTGAGGGTCTGGATTTGTCTCAGAGATTTGAGGATATGTACCTTAATAAAGCCAAAGGAGAAACCTGCTTTCTCTCCAAAAAACTCTCCCTCTGCTTCAGGAGCTCTACCCAGTCCCTGATGAGACATTGCTGTAAAATTTTTACTTTACTGTTTGTAGACAAGGATATTTATGTTTAGGAAATATGAGTTTCCTCCCCTCAACTCTACCTCAACAGCTGGTACAGTAGCAAAAATTCTTTATCAATAAATAAACCTGTATATAAACCAGGTTTGTCAGTCAATTTAAAATTAAAAATATAACAATCAAACATCTCCAGCTTTAAAAATGTCTTGCATTAATCAGCAGCAAATAGAGCAGCAAGTAATGAGCAGAAGAATTTATGGAGACATTTAGGATTCAGTACAGTGAAGATCTTGGTTAAAAAAAAACAACCCTAATTCCCAAAAAGTCACCACTGTCTAACCAGATAACTGAGGGATAAGAATTGCTATCCTCAATACTCTCTTATCTCTCTCAGAAGCAACAGATGCTTCAAAAGTTATTACCTGCTAAGTGGAAAATTACAGACCAGATGGAGCTAATTAATTTGCAATTAAAAAATTGCCACAAACCCAATAATATAATTAATTTTCTGCAAGATATGGTGATACGAAAGATTGGTCTGCCACTTTTAAGGCCTCCAAAACATTCATAACAGTTATATAGACTGATGGGTGCTATGGAACTGGATTAGCACCTCAAGCAAACTTGTGTGGGAAATTGCAAACCTGGACAATAAACTTTCAAAAAGCTCTGAAACTTGGTGTTAATCCGGCAGCTTTTTGATCTCACCTGAAAAGTGTGCTTAGAAAGAGAAAAAGAACATGTAAAAGTTTCTTTGCAAAGCTGCAAACCAAGGGACAGTTATTTTTCCAACTTGGAAAGTGCTTTTCTACACCTTACCTGGAGCTCTGCCCCATGCAGAGGTCGGTGTTGCCCCACCAGGGTTCAGTTACTCCTGTGATGCTGTAGCTTTCTGACCAGGCACAGAGCTCCACTTGCCCCTCTTTGTTCCCCAGGCTGTGTGAATTGGTGTAGACCCTCTTGAGGTGGTTGGTCATCTGGTTCTCATCGTGGGAGGCAGCTAAGGAGCATTTGTCACTGCTCTGGTTGGCCTGGCAGTGCTGTGAGCATTGCCACTTTGGACCTCATCCACCAACTCTTTCAGTTTAAAGGCCACCTCACCAAGAGGGCCAGCCTGCTGCCAAAAATTCCCTTGCCTCTTCCAGGGAGGTGGATCCCATCCCTGCCTAACAGGCTATAGTCATTGAAGAGTGTCTTGCTGTCATAAATCCCCAAACCCTCGTGATGGCACCAGCCATGAAGCCAGAAGTTGATGTGCAATACATGTCTCTTTCTGGCTGCTCCCTTTTCTCTAACTGATAAAAAGGAAGAAAATAAAACATGGACACCAGTACTTTTTGCTTGGACCTCCAGGGCTTTGTCATCATCCTTGATTCTGCCCAGATTCTGGCTCACAGGGTCTTTTACACCCACGTGGAAGAGCAACAGTGGTTAGTAGTCAGTGCTCTTGACAAGTTGTGGCTGTCAATGTCTGGGACCTCAGCTCCTGGGAGGCAGCATCCCTCTTGTGGGGTGTCAGGTCAGAGCTAAGGAGGTGGAAAATCCTTCAGCCAGTTTTGCTCTTTCCCATATGATGCTGTTCACATCTCTGCTCCTTACAGACAGGGAGGTGTCATCTGTTAATATTCCTGACAGAGGAATAAAAACTGGGAGGTTCATCTGCACTGTGACTGGGGTATTATTGCTGAGGCAGGAGCATAAATGATCCCAGGAAAAGACTTGCTGTAGTGTTCTGCTTGATCATCTGGCTCTCTCTAGGGTCAAGACTGAGCTCTAGGTGCTCAGACACTTGATCAATATTATTAGTCTGGAGTTGTCTAAACAGAAAATATTTAACTCAAAGGTTAAAGGACGAGTTTCTTTTTCTAACTGGAAAAGTAAACAGGTTGGATTTACGTTTCAGAAAGTGGCAGGAGGAAGCAGCACTAGGACTGTGGCTAGGGGACAATGCCTGCTTTGCCTCACTGCTGCTGATTTCCCTTCTGACTCTTCTCACCATCCCATCATGATGAAATTAATGCCCAGCTTCACTCTGTAAAAGGTCAGTGCATCCAGGCAAAGAATGCCCTACCATGAAGCTGTTGTAGATTTATTACCAGGTTTCCTGAGGAGCTCATCCATAGGATCCAAGAACGATCCTGGAGTCGAGGGCAAACCTGAGCTCAGTATCTCCTCCTGGGTGTTGCAGATGGCCACAGATGCACCTTGGAGTGTTTTGTTCAGTTCACAAACTGTTCAACACCTCTGTGAGTTACCCCAGCTCAACTACAGCTTTTTATCACCCCTGTGCAAGGCCACACCACCTCAAATCCTTTGGCTCTATGGGTAGACCTCAGTTTAGTGATCCCTCCAGGCATTTATTGGTCTTATGGACAGAGAAGTGATGGTCCTGAGTGAAAATGACATCTTCACAGACTCATAGAACCACTAAGGTTGGAAAACACCTCTAAGGTCATCAAGTCCAACTGTCAACCCAAAACTACTTTGGCCACTAAACCAAGTACTCAAGTACCATGTCTACACATTTTTTGAAGCTCTCCAGGGTTGGTGACTCCAGCACCTCCCTGGGCAGCCTGTGCCAAGGCCTCACCACTCCAGCAGGAAAGAAATTCTGTCTAATATGCCATCGAAATCTCCCCTGGTACAAATTCAGCCCATTGCCTCTCATCCTATCACTGATTACTTGTGAGAAGAGACCAGCACCCACCTCAGTCCAAGCTCGGGTCAGGGAGTTGTCCGGAGCAAGGCCTCCCCTCAGCCTCCTCTTCTCCAGACTAAACAACCCCAGGTCCTTCAGCTGCTGCTCATAAGACCTGTTCCCCAGAGCCCTCACCAGCTTCATTGCCCTTCTCTTTTGTCAGAGTCCTGGCAGGAGCACAGCACAACTACTACACTGCTTCCTCAAACCTCTTTGTCCAGGGGACTGTGTCTATTCTCCTCCCTCTCTGGTTCTCCTGCAGTTCCCTTCAAGAGAAGACCAGCAGCACAAGGCCAGTAGATGTTGAGTTATTTCTGGCAAGGTGTTTATCTCAGTTTATTCATTCAGTTAGTGAAGGGCCATTTGGCTCGAGGTGAAACCTTTCATTGAAGAACCCACACCAATAATTTAACCCATTCCTCTTCTTAGGTCCTCTAGGGCACTTAGCTGTGGCAGTTGTGTGTGACAACCACTCTGTTCTACATTCCAGCATCACAAACAGTTCTTAAAGTCAACAGTGACATTCTCAAATGTCAACAATTGCTGAACAGAGAATCCTTCTGTAGTTACACAGGATTGCAGACTGGATGGCTTTGTAGGGACCTCTGGAGATATCTCTTCCAAATCCCAGAACAGAACAGGTTGATAATAATACGTTTGATTTTTTTATGTATAGAAACCCAAGAAGTTTTCAGATATTATAATTTCCAGAGAAGTTGAGGTTATTTAAAACATTTCTTTGAAAATAAATACTCCTGCAATGTTCAAAAAAGCAGAAACTTTCAGAATGTGACTAATACTCACTATTTTGCAGTAGACAATGACTTCTTACAGAAGTCTAAGAGGAAACCTGGCTAGGGAATGGCATGTTGTTAGAGCAGAGCCTCTTGAGTCTCTCCAGCTATAACAATGATTGTAATAAGGGTAATTCTCTCCTTGTAGGGGAGTGCAGAGTGGACTTTGGTGGCATTGCAAAGCTTAATTGCCTGGGTTTTGGTGTGTGGGCTTGTTGAATTGGGAGAGGGAAGAGGGAGAGGCATTAATGTACAAATTGTTCCTGTGGTTTGGGCTGTAATTTGTTATTCATCACGTGCTATGGACATCAAGGCTTTCTCCTGCTCCAGCTGCTTCTGCCCTGCAGTAGTCACCAGCCTCCCAGGCCACCAGAGTTCATGCAATATTAACGTCCATGGCCTGGCCAAGTTGTTCAGAACAGGAAGGCAGGAGACACCTGCACCTTAGGATACACTGGGGATGGAACCCTGGCAGAGCAGAGGCACTTTTTACTCTAGAAAAATTGGAATCACTGGATGTACAGCCTCACTTCAAGCAGTCTCCCTGAGAAACCTCAGCATATATAACCCAGGGAACTGTAAAGCACAGAAAAAGGAGGTAGCCCCATTAAAGTACAATGAGGTTGGATCTAATCCTGCATGTGCTTGGTGAGGCTTCAGCCTTAATGCTGAGCATTTAAAATTCATAGAAAGACAAAAAAAATCCAAAAGGTGGTTCCTTTTCCCTTCCAAAATCACTGGAATTTCTAATTACATTTACCACTTTTATAAAGTTATAAATCGGCTGATCTCAAAAGGCACTACCATCCCTGATGAACTTAATCTTATAATGCCCAAGAAATAGAAAACTTCTTTAAATTATAAATTCTGGGGCTTATAGGAAAGTGTTAGCTCAGCCAAGCAAAAAACCAGATCTCCTTACCCCCTTATCTAGGCTTCAGTCGCTGAAAAAAACAACTAATGGCTCTCATCTTCTAACTTTATTTTCTTAATTTTCTCTTGAAGGAGATAACCCTCATCTTCTTAGCAGACATCAAAAAAACTGTGACCAATCAAAGCTGCCAATTAATTCCTAGAAAACTAGACTAGTTCTTGGCCAGATCTCACTTTTTCAAGTATCTTTATAAAAGGTTTATGCTCTAATTAAAGTAAGTAACAATAAATTACAGAAAAATGTCAACTTCTTTTATTTGTTCAAGAAGCTAAACACAACAAATTTCATCTTTATTTAATGAAAATTTGCATGCAAGTAGATCTTGGGTGACTTCACTGAACTGGATTGCTGAGGATCTTTTATATATTGTTTCTCTTTATTCTCCTTTTTTCTTCTTTTCTCATCCCTCCTCCCTCATCAGTCCCTGAAGGAAACTGTTCTTTCTTACCTTGCCTTTCATTTCAGAAACAGAAGAGATTACATCTCTTTTTTTATTGTAGGAATGCATCTTCTTTAATGCTCGTGGAATTTCTCCTTGGTGTCTCAAATCAGCAGAATTTCAGAGCCCTAATGAGAAACAACAAGGTGAAATTGAAAGAGGAATGGTTCAGGCATGGAAACATGTCCTGCTGTCAAAAGTTTCCCATTCCCTGGGCAGCAGGGTGGAAGGTGAATCTAAGTTCTGAACTGGAGTTTAGATCTTTTGGGGAAAATGGGACAGATCTAAGTAAAAAAAAAAAACTCTGTAGAGAGATGAGGGAGATTTAAAGGCAGAGGGAAGCTCATTGTGCCTCCCTGTACATGATGAGTAATAAAATCAGAAGAAACCAAATCTCTGAAGGAAGAACAAATTACATATTTTAAGTAAATTAATAAAATAATAGGAATAATTGAACCATTGTTTTGCCATTTATGGGTGGGATGTGAATGCTGTGTGAATAATAGAGGCAGAATCAACCTGCTCATCTCTCATTAAGGCATGAAAACATTTGAAAACTCATTTAACTGACACATTTTGAAATCTCTTAGAACCTCTGTTATTTGGGAGCAATAATTGCAGTTTAAATTAGTTGTCTGGGTTCTGTAACTTGTGCAAGAATCCCATGAAGGACAAAAGAGGTTTAAAAGCCACACTTAGTGTAACTGCCAGTCCTAGTGTCCAGAAAGAGCAAATTTTCCCTGGGTGTTTGTCTCATGATTTTCTTTAAGTCATCTACATCACGTTGAATAGAAATTAAATGCTGTGGTTACAGAGTATGTGGTGTTTTCTCTGAAAGTGTAAGGCAAAATTAAAGGCTAGTGTTATTTTGATTAGTTAGAAAGAGCAGCATGTAATAGGCTGAAAATAACCTCTGTGCTGGAGAGAAGTAAATCTTTTTGCTGTGCAATCTGAGCCATTGCTATTGGTATGTGTTATAAAGACCTTTGATTTCTGACAGATGCTGATAGGTTGCAGCTTTTGGTGTCTCTCTCTTCATAACACCAGGAAGAGTCTGCTCCCTCAACAATTTTCAATGCACAAGAGTAAAAATGAATGTTGTTGTGTGGGTAAAGGTAAACACTGACTATCAGTAAAGATCAACAAGGAATATGAGCTTGAACTACTGGGTTGAACATAAAGGGAAGAAAAATTAGGGTGCATTTCATCAGCAAATACACTCTAATGGTCAATTTTTATTGCACTGTGGAGAAGTCCCGTGGTGGACCTATATCAGACATTCACAAGGAACAAAAACAACAGGAATAAAACTATAGGAAGCCATTCTTTATTTATAAGCTGATGTGATCTCTTTGTGGATTTCTTATCACAAGTGCTTTTGGAGATTTTCTGGAGCTTGAGCTTACAGAAAGTCTTGTCCTCCCCACCCTGTACCTCACATGTAGCACCCTGGTTGAGTTCTGTATTAATCCCAGCCCTAGCAGCTCCTTTGCTTCCTGGTGTTCTGACTTCTTGGCTCCTTGTTTTCCACTGCTGCCCATTTGCTGCTGCAGTTGCTCTCCTACCCTTGTGACCCTGTCAGGCAGTGAACACTTTTGAGGAGCTAATCAGGCTTTTACAGATTTCCACTGAAGAGGCCCTGGAGTAGAAGCTCGTTAGAAACTGCTAGGTGGACAAACCTTTTGATGATGCTTTTTCTCTCCTTATTTTTGAAACACACAGATCTTTGTCCACGCGGCCGACACAAATACACACGAGCAAAAGTGATTTATGTCTCATTAAAATGCTTTCTACAGCTTGGCTGAGCATAAAAGTCTTTCAGAAATACAGCCCCCAAATAGGGACTCTAGGGGAACATTTACAAAATGAGATAAAACTGAAAAAAAGCCCAACACAATTACTTAGCAAACCAAGTTGCAATTTAATAATTCATGCCATTCCTCCATGCCATTAGTTGAGATGAGGATGGTGACAAAGTGTTTTGCCAAAGCCTTCTAAATGTGCACTTTGAGTTTTCTGGGTATTTCAGCTCTCTGTGAGGGTTACCAGAGTCAGTGCTTTGAGGATGAGCCTGTCCTCATCCTAAAAATGATCCTTTGATTTATTAACTTTTTGAGCTAACTTCCAACTGTAACTTCTGTTATTCATTAGAGCTGTAACTTTTGCCATGATTTGTCTAGTGCTGACCTCAAAAATTCTCTTTCCCCTTTGGTTCACACTCTGTTGAAGAAAATGACTTCTCTTTTTTCCCTTCAGCCTTTATTTATATTTATATGCTCCTATCAACAAACACAAAGAACTTGCAAAACCACCTGTCATCTGAATCTAATCCTCACCAAAATGCAAAATAAAGACACTATTGTATCTACTTTTTCCCATAATAAAACCAAAAAGATCTGCTTTCTTCATTTTGTAGGTGCCAAAGAAATTTGTCAGCTAACAAACATTGCTAAACCCAGTCCCAATTTCCCCATTTTGACTGCTGAACAACCCCATTTCTTAAAGTAATAAAACTAATACTAAATACCCAATATCATGGTGTCTCCAACTGTCTCTGCAGATACATCATCATTTCTTTTGATCAAGGGAAACGTGGCAGCTGGTTAAAGGTCTGAGAGTACAAGTCTACCACCTATAATGTTGTCATACTGGAAGCAGAGCTGGTGGGTGTGTCCTGACTGAGCCTTTGTTCCTCTTTATCCAGTGGGTTCACCAGGTGATGTCAAGCACAACGCAGGAGAGGAGAAAAAGTAAATTCATCTTTGCTCCTCATGGTATATTTTGACACTGCAATGAGAAATCATAATGTGAAACCACGTTTTTTAAGTGCTTTGAAACAGCTATGGATTCAGTAGGGATTGACAGGACAGGAAAACAGTCGATATTTGGTGTGTTTGCACGTGGGATAAGATTTCATATGTAGGAATCATGTTTAGGAAGACAACTGTTTGTTGACCACCCAACTCTTCTTTCCCCCTCTAAGGAAATCTGAGAAGCAAGGGGGAGTCTTGTTATGGTGCCATTGTAAGCTGCATTCATATAACCTGCAGAGGGCTGATGATACACTGAAACTCTCAAACTCATCAGTTTTATTGTTTTAAATCTTATTTGTACCATTCCACTGTAGTTACAAATACTATTGTATGAGTGGTCAGGGCACCATCACCTCCCATCTGTAGACTGTAAGAGGTTGCACTCTGGAGATTGCAGGAGGTTGCACCAGCCCTGCCACAACACACCTCAAAAAGCCCAAGTTTTCTGATGAATCTAAAGAAAACAGTTTTCCTCAGTGCAGTTTAGGATGGATTGATGTCCATTGAGAAGAACTTTCCATCAGCCTTAACACCACGGTGTAATGAAGTTTCTTGCCACCCTTTCTCACTGTTCCCTTAGGTAGGGAGTAACCTACCTAAAAAAACAGCAGGAGAGGCTGTGAAGTCTTCCTAGCTGACATCCCTTGTCTGTTCCATCACAAGACATCAAGACACAAGTACAATCTTCTGGGTTTCTGATTGCTGGGCAGACTCTTTGGAAGCTCAGGAGCCATGCTGGAAGCATGTGGGGATAAAGGAGTGTCTGGTACCCAGTAAAATCAGTTTTGTTTCAAAATGAGCTTATCCTCTCCTGGTACAACATTGCTCGTGGGGCATTCCTACCCTGCTGCTACAACGGGGCACCACAGGTTCCTACCAGCCAGTAGGTGTCTGAGTGCAGTAATACAGCAGTCAGCAAGGTGGAGGGCTGGGCAGAGACATCTGTCCCCTAGAATTACAGAGAACCCCAGTGGCCAAGGTCTGAGTTCATCACTTCAGCTGCACCAGCAGCACTGAGCTGTTTTCTTCTCCTGTGTTGAGCTTTTCCTGCTTTCCATTTCCTGATGAGCAGGCAGCATCACCCACCAGCAGGGTGCATTCCATGCCTGAATGCCCAGCTTGCTTTTTTCTCCTAGAAATAGCCTGGAATAAGTTAAGAGTCTTAAACCTGATTATATTAATAGAAAAGCCTTTCACTCCTGTTCAGGTTTGCTCCTCATTTTTCAAATGTCATTTACAACGATTGATTTGTATCTTGTTCATCTGAAATAATTCTTCTGAGATTGAAAATAAGAATAACAAAATAGTGGCAGAAATGAGCCATTCTTTAAGAGGTTCCCTATTCCAAGAGGTTTCTCTGAATGGCCTTCAATGTGTTATTGATTTTCTCTCGTGTTTTCTAAAAACAGAATGATGATTTCTTTCATTTTTCTCATCACCTTAGCTTATGTTCTGGCTCTCTGAAATTCAGGGAGTGTTGTACTACAGGTCCCTGTGCCTCCTTATGTTGCTGTGGGAGCATGCAGCTCTCCTCTGCAGCTCAGCTTGGCCAGTGTGCTCTCTCTCACTCAGCTGTATAGAATCCCTACAGGGCTTGGCATGCAGGTCCAAATCAGATGGGTGGACATGGACACAAAGGAAACAAGGAAAAATAGGGGATGGGTGAGGAGAAATATAAGGACTGGAGAAACATTACATCATCACATAGCAATGATATCTGGGGACTCAGGCTCCTGTAATTTCTTATCCTACCTTTGATTTCCTGCATAAATGTCTTAAACTCCAACTGGGTGTTGGTGAAAAAGAACCTCAGATTTTGATTTTCCATTTCTAAGGCTGACTGGGGAGGAGGGGTGACCAGACTGTGTCCCAAATGGCAGCTGTATCAGTCCATTGCATACAGCTTTGCATGTCTTTAATTTAGTATGAACAGACAAGCTAAACTGGATATCCAAGCAGGTTGTGACCATGAATTCCTAAAATGCTGTTGAATGTATTGGTTCTGTCCTAGTAATGATGCAGGACTGGTCACTGGATCATCCATACTTAGAATCATGGAATTGTAGAATCAGACTGGTTTGGGTGGCGAGGGACCTTTCAAGGTCATCCACTCCAACCCCTCTGCAGGGAGCAGGGACATCTGCAGCTAGAGCCTTGTCCAACTTAATAGGTGGGTTTTAATGTTAAAAATGTAGAAAACATTTACAGCTAACAATATTAACGTTTTCATAGATACCATGAGCCAAACTGCCTATAATTATTTCATATTTTGTGCATTGGATGCATGTAAGTCTCCTCTGCCTTTTCATCATCTTCACCTTTCAGATTCATCTCAAAATGAGATCTTATTGTCATGCAATAAATTAAGATTTATAATTGTGGCAATCAACCTCCTAACTGAAGATCTGGTAGGAAAAAGTTTTGCCAGAAGAGGACTGGAAAGGGAGGAATGAAAAAGTTCCTGCTCAGGCAGCGGAGGAACACGTTAATCAGTCCCTCTGAGTACTTTTCCTCAGGTCTAGTGCACACCACCATCTAGTGGCTCTGAATATAATAGAGAAAATGACACCTAACTTCAATACAATTTGTTTTGATGTTTGAAACTGAAGATCCTTAAATAAAATTCCACAGGGATCATTGCCAGTAAGTGTAATATTTCCTGCAGGGTTAGCAATCTATCAGAATTAGGGGTGAGGCTGAAAACTGGCTTGGCCACCTTGACTAATACAGAAGTGTCCTGCCAGGACTCAAGGCAATGGAGGCAGGAGAGAAATATTCCCTAATCCCATTCTTCCCTCTTCTTGGCACAGAGAGCCACTGGAACACAATATATCATACCAATCTACAGAGAGGGAGAACTGCCTTCAATAAGCAGGATTGCAAAAATATCTGAAATTAGGTCTAATGTTGTGTGAGTGAGGCTGAAAACTGGCTTGGCCACCTTGACTAATACAGAAGTGTCCTGCCAGGACTCAAGGCAATGGAGGCAGGAGAGAAATATTCCCTAATCCCATTCTTCCCTCTTCTTGGCACAGAGAGCCACTGGAACACAATATATCATACCAGTCTACAGAGGGGGAGAACTTCTGCCTTCAATAAGCAGGATTGAAAAAACATCTGAAATTAGGTCTAATATTGTGTGAGCTGTGTAGTCAGTTAGAGAAAATGGCTCTGAGTTTGCCTCAGAACAATTCTTTCTCAAAACTGCTTCTTTAATAGTAGATCTTCCTGCTGTGGTATAAGGCAGTAGGTAAAAGCAGCTCTACCATGTGAGGTCTGCTCTTCAAGACCTGAGGTAAATGGCAACTCTTTGGAATCAGGTTAACCAAAACCACATCCCTGAGTTTAATTTAAAGTGTGTGAGCTGTGTAGATCCTGAAATTCTGTCATGATCCATCAGTCTTTACATAACAGCAATAGAGGTTTCTTGCTGTAGAGGATGCTCACTGAAGTCTGATACTGAATTCACCCATGCAGAAGTAATCCCATGGGACCAGATGCTGAACTACACATATGGAAGTCATGGGTTGGAGGGTGAGGACAAGAAAAAAATCAAAAGAGTAGATGCTGCAGTTTTGTTCTAGCAGTCAAGTGATAAGTTATAATTTGTTCTTGTCAGCTCAGACTGCCTTGGACAGGAGGAGTGCCTGTGTGAGAGGGTCTGAAGGCAGTGCTCGAGTCTCCAGTTAAGCTTTCCATGAGGTCCAGACACAGGAGCTGGTTTGGCATCTGGAATTCCCATCATGTGAATAAATAACCCCTCATCATTTGGCAGCCCACCAAATGATGACTAGGGAGCAGAAAATAAAGAAAAAGGAAGAGATGAGGGCAAAAAATAAAATGAAAGTGTGATGACCTCTGTCTTATCTATCAACCAGTTAAAGATTACAAGGCTGTTCACATTTCCAACAAGCACAAGCCCTCTCACACAGCAGAGTGAAGTCACAGAAGTTTATTCTGAGACACATTTATTTGTGACTTGAATCAAACAAATGAACAACACGTGAAAATAAACCCCAAACCCCCTTCCTAGCAGTCTGTATATCTCATTTTGTGGGTGCTGACAACTCCTACCTATAACTGTTTGCCTGTGGGACTCACAGGCTGTGGCTGGAAAAAACAGACTATTGCCATTAGTGGCCAATACTCCCTATGGGGATAATGGAATTAAAAAAAAACCCAACAAAACACCTCAGAAGAAGTCAGCTTTATCTGTAAGCTTTTAAGAAAGCAATTTTGGAAAGAATATTCCTAATAGTGTATCCCATGTAGAATTGTGAAAGAAGGGTATTTTCCAGCAAAACCACTGCTCTGCACTACATTTCTCTCCTTTTTTACAGCTTCTGCAGTAGAAAGCTTCAGAGATGCTTTGAGCAGTGCCAGATATCCCGCTGGTTACTCATAAAAAGCACAATTTAGGAGAAGTGTTATTATGGCATTTTAGCCAATATTCTCTCTCTCTCTCTCTCTCAAATTATTTTTGGTCCTTTTCAGCATGCTCAGAATTGTACGTTTAATACGTGGTGGAGGTTGTGGCAATAAGTTCAGTACCTAAAACTGTTCCTATGAATAGTGGCCAAAATCAGCAATTTAACTCTGTTTGAGCTCTTGGAAGTTTCTTACTGTAAGGTATTGCATAGAAGGAAAACAAAGTTTGTACAGGTAAGAAAGAGTAATTACTAGAAGAAAATAAGTTATTTTATTGCTGTGCTTATCACTGATGAAAGTAATATTGAGCATATATTTTTTTGAAGAGAGAGGAAGTTAGAGAGAGTGAAGAAAATAGAGAACCTGAAGAATGAAAGGAATAGAGAGAGTTAAAGAGCTCATTTGTTTACCTTATCCAGGGAAAAAACTGAGGTGATCAATAATTGTAAAGCATCTTCACTGGCAGGAAAATGCTAGATACTGAAGAAGGTCTGCAGTATAGCACAGGCATATGCAGCAAGAAATCATGTCTATAATTTTTAGAATTAAAATGGGAGATGCAGCCTGGGTCTTGAGCTGTGAGGGTAATTAACCATTGCAAAATATTACTTAGGAAAATGGCCCATTCCTCACCTTCCCAACGAAGACACAAATTACTGGGCTGCAGTCAGGGGTGAAGGGATGGAATTCAGAGGTCTGTTAGGCAGGAGGTCCAGTTCAGATGCTCAAATCATATTCTATTGACCTTAACAGTCAATAAAAGGTTTGTCATTTTAAGCCCTAAGTATCATAAAGAAAACTAATCATGCAAATCTGATTTGTCTGTGTTACCGTGAACCTTCACGCTGAGAAAAAGTGTCAGAATAATACAGTGTGAAAGGAACATTCCCTTCTGCTGCTGCTTCTGCCTCTCTCCATATGGTCACAACTCTGGGGCTTGTCATCACATCCACTTCTTCATTACCTATAACAGTTCTGCATTTGTCCTGGAAAAAGAATTTCTTAAAGCCAAACCTCATGCACTGGAATGAAGTGCAGTGTTTCCAGTCATAGATCCAAAATTTGTGGCTGTTGATGATTAGTTCACAGCTACAGCCTGGCAAGGTGGAGCTGGGGGTGGGTCAAGGTGCTGAGTCCTTGGCTCCATGTCTGCAGCCACAGGATTTGCTCCTGATGGTGTTGTTCAGCTGGCATCACCCACAAAGCCCGTGGAGCTGTGGTGCCATGGCAGTCCTCTGCTGACCCATTCCAGGGAGAGGGGGAGAAGACTTGTAAAGCTAATCAAAGAGAGCAAGATCAGCCAACACCAGCGTCCTGAATAATCACACAGAGATTGACCCAAGCTATTTAAACACTTCAACACACCCTGGAAAAGCAAATCGATTGTTTTGATTGCAGTCGTTGGAGTTGAGCTATTGTAAAATATAGTTTACTGAATGAATGAGTGACTACAACACAGGAGAGGAAAAAAACCCTTAGGGCTGGGCTGCTCAGATGCCCTTTTGCAGCAGATCTTGTTACCCAGCAATTCCTTGGATATCTCTAAAACTGCTCTTAGAGGTGAAAGTTAAGATCAGTTTCCAGCCTGCTTTCCCCCATAGCCAATTAGTTCTTCAGTGACTACTTTTGTCAACTGTTTTGATCTACTTTAGGCATGCAAAACTTTTGGGAAGATTATATTATTCACATTTTGCTGTGCAGGTGCTTCCTACAAATCTGTACTAGTGTCTTTTATTCACATGAAGTAAATTCTTCTTCTTTAGACTTAGTTTACCACACTAAAGTCACACGGGCTAGATAAATCAGGGGACTTTTTTATGTATTGCATGGGTTTATTTTATTTTTTTTTAGTCTCTGATGATTGCACTAACTCTGTAGCACAGATAAGTGTGTTAGGCATTGATTACCCTAAAAAAAAATACCAAAACACAGAAATGTTACACATGAGATAATTTGAACCTCCTGTTGGCAGTTCTCAGCATTCTTCCATCTTTTAAGCCTTCCTCCACTTTAAAAGCACAAAGTATGGCTCGTTCTGAATTTGAGCAGTGCCTTCTTTGCTTTTGGCCCCAGATACATGCCACAAGGTGAGGTGCCACACACCCAACAAATTTAAATAAGGAAGATTTTGCACTGCCTGCAAAAACTTATTCAAGCAAATAGAGTGGCAATAAAAATGCTTTATCTCTAGTCAGGGCAGTGGGACTGTAATGACTGAGCAGCCACCAAAGACTCAATGTACTCTGAGGCTAACAGCTGATTTCTAGTTGCCAAGCCTCTAAGAACTGTGCCAATTTTAACTCATGAATATCACAAAATATCCCTAAAAGTCCTAGCTGTTGATAAGTAAGCCTGACCTCATCGATAGGCTGCCTGATATCATGCACTAGGATGATACAAATCACCCAAAATACCCACTGGGGTTGGAACTGCACAAAAGCCCTGGCTACTCACAAATGGCTGGTATCTTTGGGTTCCCTCTTTACCCTGCATTTATCAGTGGGCTTAGTCATCCCCACCACCAAATGCCATCACAAGGACCCTCATTTAGGGAACCCTTTTGCATAGGTCATTGATTTTAATTGGGGGAAAAGGAGCCACCTCACGTCTCTTCAGTTTCTTTGACAATGAGGACCACTTTGGCCATTCAGAAACACCTCAGGACTCAACAGTGGTGTGGAGGTCCATCACCCCACCAATCCTCTGTCCTGAGCCAGGTATGGTGAGGTGGGGAAAAATTTACCACATTTTTCTGCTGCCTATCTCTCCTTTCTCCAACTCATTGCCTTTGGTCTTGGCTCTAACTTTGCAATGTCATTTCCCGTTAGAGGCAGTTAGGATTTTTTTTCAGCTTTCTAGAGCTTTATTGCCAAATTAATATAGCTTAGAACATTTTGCAGTTTTACCTCAGGTATTTAAAGAGAGCTCAGGTTAGTTTTATATAAAATGAGATGATTCATAAGGGTATGACTCGGTGTATATAAAGCTACGTGCATAAAACCAGCTGATGACCCGATACTTGCAGAGCAAGGTGATTTTATTAATTTCAGTCTCATCTTCTGTTGTTCTGGTTGTTGTCTCTCTGGTTACCCATACAAAAATGGGGATAACCCTGCCTTGTCAGGGGTTTAATTATTTGCTCATCCATACTTGGTTTTGAAGCTTCCCAGAGCAGAGCACCGTGGGCAGAGCAGCTGTCACCGCGGTCGCTGCAGCTCCGAATACAGTCGTCCTGATTCCCATTGTAATGCAATTAATCTTCTGCTTTGCACTAATGGATGAACAAGCATATTTACTGCAGCAGAAAATCCTAATTATTTCCTGAGCAGATGCATAAAGGGGATTTAAATTAATGGCAAGTGACAAATGTGATAAATGTAGATAACATCTTTAAACAATAACGTTCTGCATTGCAGACATTTTTTCAATACTCAGGGCTTCTAAATGTCCACAGGATTTGCCTTCACCTTGTAACAAAGCTGCTGTCTCATAGAGAAAATGTCTTCTGCTTCTCCAGATCCATCAAGGTTCTGCCTTGACTTGACAAGGCACCTCTTATTTGTATGTCATGTAGGGTCTGAATTCTTTCCAGGACAAACGTACGTACTTGTTCCCTACTTTACTTCAGCAGAACAGCCCAAAGCCTGTTAATGAATTCCTCTTGCAAGCTATAACCCTTGAGAAAACAAGGGGAGTATCTGGTGTGTGCAGCTGGACTAATGCTTTCACAAACATCATCATTTTCTTGTGGCACCAACAGCTTTCAAACTCTGTATTGTCCCCATTCAGGTTTTTCTGTGTTGTTGCCATCTTCTTTCATTCAGTCTGAGGTAGCCTCTGAGATATCCACGAACTCAGAGCTTCACAGAGGTTTCCTTTTGTTCCCAATATCTACTAATTTTTTACTCTCCCATTGTCCTCTATGATACTGTATTTCCATATAATTTCCATTGCTTCCCAGTTCTTCTCTCTTCTCTGCCTGGCCACGTTACTGCTGCATCTCACCCACTGCTGTTTTCGGCTCCCGACAACTCCTTCCTCAAGTGTGCTTTAGCTGTAGCTATCAGTGGAATGATGCAGCAGGGACTCCAAAAGTGCTGCAAATTAGATTTGAAAGATGATATTAAAATGAACTCTCTCTCTTCGTACCAAGGGGGATATTAGGAGAAACTGGGATAACTAAATGTTTACCACTCCCTGGAAATAAACGGCGCAGGCAGCAGAAGGAAAGTGCAGACAAATACAAAGGAAAATTGCTGTGGTATAGCATCAGAATTAATAAAATAAAACCCTAGGTCTTAATAGGCATATATTTAATTGTCATAGAACCTTGTTAGAGGCATTCAGGCTGCTACCTGTTAGCAGTTAACTTCTGCCCTTAAGTACGAAGGTTTATATACTAGTAAATTTTTATCATGTCTAAGTTCTCATTATCCATGTAAATGTATAATTCTTTATTAATTCCATTTAAGCTTTTAACCTCAATTACATCCTGTGGCAGAAAGCTCCCCAGGTTAATTATGCATCGTGTTTAACAAATCTCTTCTTTCATCAGCTTCATATTTATCTCTTAACAATCCTTTCCTTTCTTTATGACCCTATTGCAATTTACGGAATTTCCTAGAAACTACTTTTCTTCTGCCCCAGCTCTGGGTTTTTTCCCTTTCTCCAGAGCAGAAAGTTTGACAGCAGTAAATTCACCCTGTTTCTGAAAAGCCTCAACCAACCCAAAAGAGCAAGGATGATCTTTGCAGGGAGCTGGACTGCTACAAACATTTAGTCAGGCTGTGGAAATGTATTTTTCAGTCTCTATTTTCCAAATTCAGCAACACTTAATGCACAAAGATAAAATCTGTGGAGAAAACCTTAGGGAAGTTGTGCCTTTTTCAGTTTCTAAAGTTTTAGGTATAGCCCTATAACCTGCTGAATTTTGTAGTCTTTGACTGATCTACTCTGTATTAGAAATTTATGTTCTAGGTCTGAGCAATCAATGTTGCCAAAATATTATTCTCTTTCTAGTTCTCTGTTTCCTTATTCCCATCTTCAGAAAAGCTTATCAAAGGAAACATTCTGACATATTTAATGATTTAACTCAATTGTGCCTGATTAATACATTTATTTTTCTTTTCTCCCAGTCTTTCCATATTATTTCTGCTATGTAATAGCTGCTGAGAGATTATGATAGAGCAAGCACAAGACTGGCTACAAAAGCATCATCTGTAGCAGAATTGTTCCTTGTGCTTGTTGAGGCCCTGCCCCAATGTCTTTTGGGCACTTTATAAGCTCAGAGAGGCAAATAGAGGCAAATAAGAAGAGGAAGCTCTTGTGGCCTTCATCTTTGACATACATAAAGGAATAACTCTTCCTGGCTTTTGAACTGGTCCCATTTCATCTGGAACTGTGGGAAGAGTCAGCCTGAAGCTCACTGGCCCACAGCTCCTGTGACTGACACATCAAAGAACAGTTTCAGTTCCATTCTTCAGCCTTTTCAGTTCTACATTGATACAAATACAGAAAAATAAATCCTTAAGAATGAGCTGAGACTCAAGTTTCACGAATCCACTTTTCTGGCACAAGTTCAATGGATGGAGTTTTGTGAGAACTGCCAGAAGAATGAAAATGGATGGGAATGTTCATTTTTAATACATCTTTCTGTGTAGCTTTTCCCAGTCTCTGTAGCTTCTGTTACACAAAACCCCCAAACAGTTACTAAGGTTTCTGAGCTGTGGTGACCTTCTTCCTTTTACCTCTATTCTCTGCCATTCACAAGTGCATTCTGGAATGTCATCAGCCCCCACAGCTCATAGTTATATCTATGAACTATGAATTCTATAAGAATAACTCTCATGCCTCTTGATGTAGTGCTTAATTGTGGCTACTTCATCAAATCTCACCTGGGAAAATAATGGGAAGTTTAATGCATCTCATTTGGTTAAATTTACAGTAGACTTAGAATTTAAGCTGGACCTATCTATAAAGCAAAAATATTTCTTGACAGTAGAGTAATATCAGTAACTCTCTGCTGGATTTATGGAGCTGGAGGCTCCAGGAGGTCACCTGTCCTTCCTACAGTCAAGCCCAGAGCCAAAGGCAGCCCTGGGAACAGGAGCAAGTGTTCCCACGTGTGCTCCCTGTGACAGCACTGCCTGCTTTCCATGCATGCTCAGCAGAGCTCTCAGGCTTTTGATGTTCAGGGAATGGTGGGTGAGGCCTTTCTGTCTGTAATTATACTGAGAATAGACTGCTGAAAATCTGGGATGCAGTTATTTTCTCTCTTGGTAATCTGTCTCCAACTTCTAATCGTAAGGAATGGTGCTGTACAGGCACAAAATTTTCAGTTTGGAAGAAATTAGTCATGATAAAGTTTGTTTTGTTTTTCATTCCATTATTATAAACTTTAAAATGAAAAGTCACTTCAGTATTAAAAAAATAAGAGAGAGATCTCCTGTTCCAAAAAGGTTTGAATGGGGCAATTTCCCTTCTGAAAACACCTTTTTCAATTTTCTGTAAGAAAATGCCAGTCAAATTGACATATTCATGGTAAAGGTTTTCTTCTTTAACAAAAACCCATTTTCTGGGAGAAAAAGAAAACAGTTTCACCAGTTCTAATAAGGACTTTGTGTTTGAGACTCGGATAGAAAATTCAATAATTCATGAGGTAAAATGAGATCCAGTTAATTCTGGCTTAGTGATTGTGCCCTTCAAACCTGATGGGAGGAAACCTGTTCAGTCACAAAGCCAGAAGACAATTCAAAGGGACTCTAGCAAGTTTGTAGGTGGATAAGGAGCAGCTGCTCTGTACAGGCTTGTTTTCTGGCCATTACTCTAGCTTAAGACTTCTCTGCAGTACACTGGGCAGTTACCAGTTACCCCACACTTACCAGTTACAGCTTAACACCAGAGTTTGCTGTGGACTGGGGGTGTCAGAAGAATCTCATTCCAGATAGTGATTTTTATACCATTCTCAGATTGTAGCTATGTGATACGCTGCTGCATGAAATACAGGAACAAATGCAAAGTATTCATTATATTTATTCACTATTTATGGTTTATTTAAAGTATTCTTTGCATCTACATGAAGTGAAGGTTCACCCTGGCCCATGGTGGCTCCACCTGCACTGAGGGGCAGCTGTGGCTTGTGGCACACGAGCTGTTGGTCCTGGCTCCAGCATGCAGCTGGGTTTTTTCCTTTCCTACATGCAAACCCCTTTTCTTTGGAAGAAGTCGAGGGCTGTGCTGGTGCTGGAGTGGATTTTGGACTGAGTGGTGTGTTGTTCTACTCAAGTAGCTCACAGGTGACTTTACTGGCCTCAGGGTAGCCCATACAATAAGAAAAACTGTCGTGGGGCACTTTTGGTGGCAGCCTCAATCCAGAGAAGTTCCAACCTTGTCATGAAATCTTTTATGGCTCCCAGTATCTGCCTTTGTCTGAGAAATATGAATGTGTATTGGGGAAGAATTTCAGAGCCCAAGACCCCACTGGAGGAGCCAGGCTGTGAGACCCCTGGTGTCTTGTGACACAGCTCAGAGGCAGAGGGCACAAACTTGGTGTTCCAAGAGTCCAGTATTAGCCTTGTTTGTCTTTTGCATTCATCTGCCCTGTGATGACAGCTTAGGAAAGAAGTCATTCATGTAAAAAGATGACGGCACTTGACAAGCAAAATCTGTAGTTTATTAATAATTAAAAGTGATTTCCATGTTCTGTTACTGATGGAATATTTAATCATTTGTTCAGTCAATAGCAATGTCTCATTTATTATTCATTAAAGATAAATACTGTGTAGTGCTTCTGGATTGAAATGTGTTACACCAAGATTATTAAGAGCACCCAGAGTTGATTTATTATTTAGAAATCGATTAAACTTTTGTACAGAATTTAATGACTTAAATAACCCTCCAGATCTTTAAAGTTAACAATAAGTTTTATTTAAAGATGGGCTCTGTGGACGCAGGTGGTTATGGAAGGAAAAGAAGCTCTCAGCCTTAAGTTTTAACAATTAAACTGAGATGGCTTTGGAGAGAAACACATCACTAATACCAGGCCTGCCTCACACATCCACAGCCATTTTCTTCTGTTTTTAATGTTTTGATGTGAAAGTACATCAGTGTGTGCTGTGCTGTGCCACCCTGACCTTGCCACTGCTCAGCCCAGCCCTCTGAGGAACCAGCAGGACCCTCCTCCAGCCCCTCAATTTCTACCCCCTTCACACAGAGCTACTTGACTTTTTCAAAGGGATTTGTGGATGATTTGCAGAGGTTGTGCTGTTCCTCTTCTTCTTTTCAGTCTGTACCCTGAATAAAGGCAAAGATCAGGGAAGGAGAGATTCATCTCTTTACATCCTGCCAGTGTAACTTACCTCCTGAGGAGTTTAAGGAGAGGAGATACTTCTTTCTTCTCTGCAAGTGGACAGTCAGCTGAGCAGCAAAAGGTCTGCCAGTCGCTCTCTGAAAGAGTTCCTAACTTGCCTGGTAATGACTGACTGCAAAGTGAAAGCAGTTTTGACAATGAAAAGCCTGTGATTTTTACAGCTCCCTAATTGCCGGGGCAAACCTGGAGGCTGCAGCCCAGGTCAGGGGTCTGGATTTCCTGGAAGAGACCATAAGGAGAATAAGTCATTACCTGAGTGGATCAGGTAACAGTTGTTACCTGATAGAACCTTGTGAGATCATAGAGGTCCCTTTCATCCCCCTCAGAGGTGATGGAGCAGTGCAGAGGAGAAAGGATTTATTAAAATTCAAAGATATTCTCTCCCCTTCCAGCTCATCCCTACTCAAGGGGAGTAGGGGGCAGCTATGCATCTCCTGGGGAGGTTTCCTCCTCCCAAAAGCAGCTCTTCCTTTTTGCCTTGTGTACACATTGCTGAGATTACTGATGCAGGCTTGTTCCATGCATGTGTTTTGGGAGAAGGAGGATACTTCTCTGCACATTTAAACCATGCTTTATCCATGAATAGTGCATGTCAAGGTCAAACAGAGTCAGAAAGGTTTTAAAGGAATAACTGAAAAAGCAGTTCCCAAAGTTGTCTGTGAAACAAAGCAAGGCTGCAGCTCAGATCCTGGGTTCAGTTTTGGCTTTACCCTGGGAGTTCCTCCTCATTTAAAAGGGAAGGGTAGAGAGGGAGTGTAAATATCACACGTTGCTGTGGTGCCACCTCATGTGGGCTGTGTTGACTCAGAGCTCAGCTTTGTGTCCCAGTGCCAGCCCTGGGCTGGGAGACACTGCTCGGCGTGGTGAGGGAAATTTGGGCAGAAATGAGACTCAGTGGCAAGCAGAGGATGAAGGTGCTGGTCTGGGGAGGTCTCCTGTGAAGATAAGTTTCCTAATTGTTATAAATGCCAAGTATCTCTCAGCAGATTTCTAAACGCATTGTAATTATGTGTGCCCATCTCTAGGATTAATTTCTTAATGCTATAATTACAGAAAGCAGGAAAAAAATGAAGTGATTATATATAATTAACATAAGTAATCACATTAGAAAGAATTTCTTGAATTCTTCAGGAACAACTCTTGGCTTTAGGTAAAGATTTTTCTTCTGGAATAAATTCTAATAAATTGTAAAAAATTATTAGGAATTTTAAAATTTCTAATAAAACCTAGAACAAAATTATCTGTATGTTCCAAACCAATCTGAAACGTTCCCAATGTGCTGTTCATACAGTAAATTAGAAAGAAAAAGAGTCAATAAAAAGTTTGACTCTTCTGACTTTTAAGTAGCTTGTAGTGAATAAGACATAACCAGGTAGGAAGAAGGAAAAAAAAGAATTTAAAATAAAAAAGTCTTTGGAAATGTGGATTGTGTGCTGTAGAAGATTCTGGTAACTTGAAAGCTTTGCACTTACAGAGACCCATCTTAAAAATTAATCACATCAAGAGAAGCACTTTCATCTGAGAATGACTTTGCTGGGTCTGTTTATGACAGACTTCATGGATCAAAATCACCCAAAGTGTAGTTAAAGAGATTTTCAGTGGAACTCAGAGCCAGAATAGGGCCTGAAATATTTTATAGCTGAAATATATATATATATGTTGTTTTAAAGAGAGATGTGCTTTCTATCAGCTAATAACTAAGTAGATTACTGGCAAGAAGACAGAGCTGATAGGACTTTGTACTGTTTGGAATTTATTTTGCCTTTACATACATTGTGAGAAGTGTAATTCCATTAATAGCACAGAAGAAGTAAAAATGGATTTTTTACCTTCTTAGAGACAAGAAAATGAAGCACTGAAGACATCCATCTCTTCCCACAATGAGCTGTTCAAATGCTCCATGTTCAGTCTGTGGGTGGGGCAGAACAGAAGATATTAACATTTTTTACTACAAAGATGCTCAGGATACATGGTGGGACTAATTCAGTATCCGTGGCAGACATCTTACACTCCCTTACAGAATGTGGAAAAATTATTAGAGGAGTTTAAATATGCTGAAATATTTAAATAGCATGCAAATAAATAAAGAAAGAAATTAGATGGTGACACGGAAGTAATGCAGTCTTGCCCCTCTCCCCAATTCCTGCCTTACATCTGACTCAAAGCTCTAGTATGGGAATGTGTGAGACAGAAAAAGGCTTCCTCCCTCTCTTTTTATTTTAGTTGTAAAAACCATCTTCCATTGACTGTGTGAGATCTCCAGTGTGGGGACTGGACATTCTTCTTGCCTGTAACTGCATTGATCCCTGTGCAGTTCAGAGTCCCAGAAATGACAGTTATAAATCCCACGAGGCCACCAGCAATTCCCTCCTGTGGAAGAAAGATTGCAAGGTTTGAGGTCTTGGTATTTGGTGAGGTTCTTTTACTTGACTCTTTCCTGTCAAGGACACTGCTCCAGACAGGACTGTACATTGAAGCAAAGACTGAAGGAAACAGAGTTTGTTGCTCCTTCAGAAGCTCTTTTTCAGCTCTGAGGGAGGGATTTTCCTCTCTTAAAGGATGGGGAGACAATGAAAGGGTCAGATAGTAATCTTCTGAAGGCAGGGGAATGAAGACCTTGCACAAATTTGTTTTTAAAAACATATGGTAAGGTTTTTTTTCCTTTTCTGTTTGCTCACACACTGTTATGCTCTAACCAAACTACTGGGAGACTATTATTCACTGGGAATAATCAGCTTACAGAGCTTTCTAAGGGAAAGGCTTAACTAGGAAAGAGATCATCTCATATATATATATATAATTTGTGGCATCTGAACTGAATTTGCATTTTAACCTCAGAGGCATGCCTAATGAAGAAGTCTGAAGGAGATCTTCTCCAGCAGCTTGCTACTGAAAGCACTCAGGCTGGGACTCAGGGTCAGATGTCCAAGTTCTCAGTTTTGTGAGAATGCTGAAGGCATTCCAGGGAGTTCCATGTCTCCCCCAGCTCCAGAGAGTGCTGGCAAAGGGCAAGCTGACTTCCACTATTTCAGTTGTACCCATCTTCCCACATGGGATCCATGGGATAAAAGTTCCTTTTCAAATGGATAGCTGTCCATTTTCTTACAGACACATGGAATCATAGGATGGCTTGGGTTGGAAGGGACTTTTAAAGGCCATGTAGCACAACCCCCTGCAGTTAATAGACACATCTGCAACTAGAGCAAGTTCCAGGTCCAACCTCACCTGTAATATTTCCAGGATTGAGGCTTCTACCACTGCTCTGAGCAACTTGGGGGGGGGTCGCACAACCCTCAGTGTAAAAATTTTCCTCCATCTATCTAGTCCATATCTCCCTCTTTTAGTGAACAAACACTGTGGTGAGAGTGATCATTCCACTTCAAGGCTATCAGAAATGCAGTGGCTGGATGGACAAACAGGTGATATCACAACAGACGTTTATTTAACAGAAACTGCATTTTGGGAACAAACCTTGATGGCCCTTTGCAGGCTGAAGGGCCAGCTCTGGGTCCAGCCACCTCAGCTCTTACTCACCAGCATTCAGGTGACCTTAGGCAAGCTCTCATTTCTCCTCTCTGCCTGACTCTTTCCATGGGGAGTTTTGTGGTGAAGTGATGCCAGTAGCCAACCTTACCAATCCCCCAACAAGGCTGCAGTTATAATAGGTATATATTTAAAAGCTTTGCAGGCAGTTTTTGGCAGTCTGATGTTAAATGGAAACTAATTGCAAAATAAATTCACTTAGAAGGACTTTTTTTTAAAGACAATAGATCAGATAAATACTCCCTTCTGAGGAGAAATCCTGCAGCTCTGAGCATCCCATGCCAATTTAATGAGCTGCTGAGACATTCAGGCAGAGTTTGGGATTCTTACCTAAGTCAAGCTGCTGTGTGTTGTTCCAGGTCTCTCTATTCTTTACTGGTTTACCCTTAAGTTTACATGGAGCTTGTTCCAGCCAGCTACTTCAGCTTTTGTTAAGAGGGAGCTGCATGGCTGTTATTCTGCTGTGCCCTTTTCTCTCTAATGAAAGCATGGCCGTTAATTATCGCAGTCGAAACGTCTCTTTTGATATCCATTTGTTTTTTCTTCCTTTCACTTTTTTGGCTTATCACCACTGATCTCATTTCAGATGACAGCCCCTCTTCATAATTTGGCTAATGGTGCCAAAGTCCAGCGAATGCACTGGCTGAGCACCAGCAGCTGGATTTCTTCCACTGCCTTCAAGGGTGAAATCCTAAGTGGTGCTTCACACAACCCCTCTGCTCCAAGCATCTCACTGCTTGTTAGGTGGATGGAGGGATCCAGGACAGATCATGGGGAGCTGGAGGGCTTTCCCCTTTTCTTAAACAATATTTTTGTTCTTTAGGAGGTGAATCTCTGGGCTGTGAAGAAAACTTATTCCTCTCTTGCAAGACATTTCAGTCAAGTCACAAGCTGCCTCTGCTCAGCACTGTTGGGTCTCGCCCAGCTCCTGTTTAAGATCTCTCTAAAAGGTGCTTATCACATCACAGTCTAGATCATGCCGAGGTGATTTCACTGCCAGCTTGGGAGCTGCTTTCTTATTACTGCCCATCTGTACTCAGACTTGCAGGAGGGATCTCATTGGAAGCTCCCTGGATTGCAGATTGCTGAAGGAATTCAGAATGCAACAGCCACGTTCTGCAGTTGTTTTTCAAAAGGCTGCAGTCTGCTGCTCATCTGTTCATTTGTCTTCCTTGTTCTGTTCTAACTCAAACCAGGACATTTCCTATACTGAATAACTGAGAAATTCCAAAATCACAGGTGCAGAGTTTGGAATAAAGACTTATGGACAAGCTCTACACTTTTTTTTAATGCTTTGGGACATAGGCCAACGTGAATCAGCAGGAATTTTCTAACTGCTACTTCCAAGAACTCTTGAACATGACTTTGAAACCTGGTGTTGCTTCACACTGGGGTCAGAGCTCTTGGCTACATGGCAAACTGATCCAGTCCACTCCTAGTTTCTGTGTTTCAGGGAAATGAAGAAAAGTATTGCTGCTTATGCAGTGAGAGCACAGGCAAGTCAAATACTGCAATTCCACAACTGATCCAGGCTTTGAAACAGTTTAGCTGCAAGTTTTCACTGCAGAAATATATCTTGGGGGAGTACTAAAGAAAACAGTGAGGTACATGAATTAATTCCACTGGGTTTCCTAGCTAGGCCACATATAATTTATTTCTCTCCTCCTTTACACTGTGAACAATTAAACTCATTTGTAGAGAGCAAGTGGAAAGCAGATATAAAATACAGCTGTTCTACCCCCGGGAAAATCTTCTACATTCTGTGCAGAGGCAGATTACAAACAGCAAAGCAGCAGATAATTTAGCATACACACTTCACCAAACTGTTTTTCAAACTGAATGTGAGATAGAGGATGTTCAAAAATCTAGATATAGCTCTCAAATCTCCTAAGCAAAAGATTTATAGGCAGGATTCAGAGCAGTGATAGTCAAATATAGATTAAAGTATCTGACTAGCAAGTCTTGGCTGAATATTAATTCTATGATGGTTTTTAATTATCTATCAGCAACTCAAAACCACAAAGAAGACCTCAAAAAAAATCTTCCACCTTTCAATATCAGCTTAGAACTGCTGAGTAACTATGCAGGTGTTAGCATCAGCATGAATGCAGGCTGTTAGGCTTTGCATTTATGATTTTAAATCAATCTGAGACAGAGCAGCTTACAGGAGTTCTGAAATGACTCCTTGTGCCAAGGAGAAATTGGTATTTTTAGTCGTTTGCTGGAAAGGATTTTAAATCCCAATCACTGCTTTGCTATTAATTAACCACTTGCCTGAGACATTCTAATGGACCATCTTAAAAATAGAAACACAAATTAGTTTTACCCCTCTGTCATTTATTCCTCACCCTTTCCAGGCTGTCACTGAAAGTGTCCCTGCCTACCTCCACCTGTCAGGCTGCATACAGCTTCTGAGCCCAGCGAACAGCAGCACTAACAGCCCAGTGGTAAAGGTAGAGCCCAAGGAGAAGCATTTCTCTTCTCCATCCCTCACAATATTTTACATCTGCCCTGCAGATCGCTGGCAGGGGTGATTGTCAGTGCCATGGGAGTGACTGCCAGGGGGGAGGGTGGCTGGAGGGATTAGTGACTGCGTGGGAAAGGTGGGTAAAAAGGTGCTTTTATTCTGTCACTGTCTGTCATCACATCATCTCTTCAGCTTTGTTTTGAGAAGATAAACAGGTTGAGTTTTTTGAATTTCTCAGCATAAGCCATTTCTGTAATCCATAGGTCATTGCTGAGGTTTTTTTCTCCACCCTTTCAACTTTTTTAAGGTCTTTGAAATACGTGGCAATCTGAATCCAGATGATTTCCCGGTTTTCATCCCACCAATCACATACAATCATGATTCCCTTGTGCCTCACTGCTACCTGTTCATCTATCCATCTTAAAGGCCCTTCTGGCAAATTCAGAAGCTCTCCTTAACCAGGGGGGAAGGCTGAAATTTCAAAATGTTTCATAAAGAGATACTTTGTAAAGATAAAACACCAAATATTGATGGATTTTGTTTGGGTAGTGTAGACATAACACAGCAAATAGTATAAACAAAAGAGAAGTCAGCATGAAGTGAAACAACACTGAGTTCAATGCTGCATTCTAACTTTGGATTTTTTAAGGAAGTGTTTTCTACTGTTGCCAGAATTTGCACAATCTTGTGAAATATTTTTTTACATGAAACAGCCTCATCCAAACAGAATACCATCTTTTGTAGCCTCTTTATATAATTTTCCTTACAACAGCTGTACAATAAAATTAATTAGTAAATAAATAAATCCTGATTGCCCTCTTCATAGATATTTTTAAGAGATAGTGCAATGCCTAAATATATTTATTGAAAGAGGTTTTTACATGTTTGTCATGCTGGAGCATCATTTCCTCATTGATGTTCTCATAATTGCAAATTATACTCACCAGATAAATTTGAAAACCAGGTAAATAATAATAGAAACTGTAAAAGAAAATTACAAATTGAATGGATAATGAATGATGAGTTATCTCTTGTTGAGTGCACCCAATTCAAGCATTCATATAATGGTTTAATTCTGCCTACTTGTGTAAGACATGTTATTCCTCTTCTCTCTTGGATGAGTCAGGCTGCCATCCAGCATAACGTATGGGAACTGGGGCTGTTCAAATGAGCTTACAAAAACCTCATTTACATTTTCTTTCATACAAAATATAATTATTCAAGCTTCAAATGTCTTTTTCATAATATTTGTGATAGCAAAGCATGAGGACCCGATGCACACGGAATATATAGTGGAAGGGATTTCAAATGCAATCAAATGGAAGTTTAGACTGAGATAAAAAAAACCATAATTGCAGAAAATTTCCTATTTTTCAGCTTGAAAACTTTGCAGGTCAGTTTCTGTTTGGATGACAAGTTGCTGACAGACAGTCTGGAGAATTTCTAAACCTATTTTAAAGAGGTGGCCACAAAAAAACAAAGAATTATTTTGTAGTTTCAGACCGAATTCCTGTATTCAGGTTCCCAGAAGAAAATCTTATCCCCTTGGTTGTCTCTAATAGGAGAGCTCAGGAAAAGGTGAATCCTTCTCCCTCTCATTTCAGCATCTTCCTTATCAAGAAATCACCCTCCTAACTCATATCTACAGTGTGAAGAGTAGAAACACTGTCAAGGTGAGAGTCTCACAGTGCAGCTTGACAACGCTGTTGGATAATTCCTTGTATAGTCTTCATAATAATGGGTTTTTATTTTCAGATTCATAAAATGAGCCTCAGGATAGGACAAACATTTCCAAACTGAGGTATCTGAAGTTTTGGTGACTAAACAGAGTTCTTTGTTTTCCCCATAGACCCCAAGTCAGTGCTATGGATGAGTGCAGGTTTCCTTTAAAGCCTGGTGGCTCTGGTTTGGCACTCTTTTGGTGCCTAAAGATGTTTAGTATTTGGATATGAACAGCTTGCACTTCCATGGTGAGTGCTTATCAAAGTAACAGATGAAATGAAATCCTAACTCTGCCGTTACTCGTAGGAATTCGTGCCACTGGTCTTGAGAGCCAGTTTTGACACCCCTTTCTTGATCCACTGACAGGAAAAATTTCTCTTCTGAGTACAAATCAGCTACTGTTACACACATTTCTATCACCTTCTTGTAGCATTTAAAAAGAGAAAGTGAAGTGAATCCTTTATTCCTGTATTCAAAATGAGCATGAAACAGGTTCACAGAAGCAGGCACTCCTGTGGCTTGGAGGGCACCTCCTGAGCTCTCTCTGGCCAAGCCTGCTGCTCAGAGCAGGATCAGTACTGGCTGTAAAACAGGTTGCTCAAGGTTTTGTCCATTTGGGTCTTGGAGATCTCTGAGCTGGAGACTGGTTTATATCCTCACAGAGGTTTCTTTTTCCCCTCACATCCAGCTGGAATATCCCGTTTCCATTTCTGACTCATCTCTTGTTCTCCCACCATGCACCAAACATGGGACAGTGAGGAAACTAAGAAGTATTGAGGATTCTGCTGAGGTGTAGAAGAAACTCGGCATCTGTGCTGCTCCTGGCCTTTCACTGGAAAGACTTTGTCTTGCTGCTCTTAGCTCCCAGCAGTGGTGCTGACACCAGAGGAACTTTCAACTCCATCTGAACGCTGAGGAGTTTTTATTTGTTAAAGTTCCCCTATGCATTCATTAGCTAAAGTGTATTCTTCCTGTTGGGAGAAAAACAGAGAATTTGATACCTTAGCTTGAAAACTGTAGAGAATGAAAGACTTGGATCCTGCAACTGTCCCAAAAACCTGTAGGACAAGTCCTACCTGTGGCAGAGGTCTGGAGGCATGCTGTGAATGGGAAGGGCCTGGCTCAAGTTAAAGCAAAGGTGTTGAGTTTTGACATTGCTTTTGCACTGTTCCATGAAGTATCAATTATATTAAGACATGCTACACTATGACATAATTAAAAGGAATTGTGCCATGAAAAGAGCTGTCTAAAAGTGCATAAATTCCCTAGGACCAAATAAAATGTTGGCTGGATGTTAAAGACACTCTTGGTATTTTGAGATAGAGTAACACATTCTGAAACAGGTAGAGAGGGGAGTGTCTGTTCCTCTTGGCTGGGTGATGTACTAGAGCCCTCCCTGCTCTCCTCCCCACAGTACAACGCTGTGCTGAGCCAAAATGTCTCAGTATAAAGCTGGTGTTGGGAGGAGCAGGGTTTACAACAGGAAAAGCCACACAGTGAAGCTGGACTAGAGTAACTGGTCTGACTTTGGTGGTTTTATTGAGACTTGCAATCTTTTAGTGCCACTTACTGACAAGGGAAATGAGATGAGGAAAATGAAAAATATCCTTGGGCTTCAAGTCTTAATACTTCTTGCAAGTCTTCTTAGGGTTTCTAAACCTCCACCTGCTGACCTATAGATAGTGTCTGTTAAACAAGGGTGATTGCTTGTTCTTTTCAGTCACTACCTGAAAACATTGGTAATTTCCATATCCTATCAGATGAAAAAACAGACACAATTTGTCAAAACAGTCATTGACTATTTGGACCACTTGCTTCTGGACCACTTGCTTTCCATGCATGGACAATGAATGAAGCTGAACCTGTTCCCTCTCTAGCTCAGGACCTGACTTATCTGTCTCCAGGTAGGACTGCATGGAGGGGTCTTTGTTTGTGGCAGGACAGCCCAACTCTTCTCATCTTTTAGAGTAACTATTATCTCAGAACTTGCTCTGTGTCAGGTTGGGTAGGAAATGGAAGTTACATTGCTGAAATAAGATATAACACCACCAGTGTGGGAGGTTCTCTGACATCTTTTGTCTGCTGCCAAAATAATATTGCCTACAACGTGTTGCCATTTATGATACAGAAAGTGTCAGAAGTCAACATACAAGATGCTGGTTAAAATGCAATATTTTTGTCAGAAGGTGTCAGGTTGTACCAGACTGACTATTTTTTGTCTGTGCCACTTAAGACAATTTTGGGGTGGTTTTACATTGCATAGGTGTAAATTACAACACATACAAATACATCATCAGTGAAGGTTATTTGGTTCTATTTCACCTTTGTATGTTCACCTGTACTTCACAATTAGTGATCCTTTGTAATTTAAACTGCTCACATCACTGAAATAATCTTTTTATAATGGCTAAGTTGACATAATTTTTTGCTCACTCACCTATTCAAAAGAAAAGGCTGAAAAGCTCCTGCTCAGGTATTTCTAGTATCACACTGGTGATGCCAAAATTAGGGACATTTCAATCAGTAGAGTGAGTATTTGAGGTTTTCCAGTGGTTGAAAGAAGCCCTTTACAATTCTAATTTGGGTCATCCCTGTCCTCCTGTCTTTCCTGTAATATATTTATGCTACACTCAGCCTGAAATTCTTCAGATCCAGACCTTAACTAGGAGCTTGGGGTGCATTACTATGGGCACCTCTCACTGCCTCACAACCCCTCATGGATACCCCAGTCACCTGAGGGTGGCTCACAGCTTTGTCTGCAGGAAATCCAGTCAGCTTTACCATGTGTCTGAATCACAGGGGAATGAGGTTTTTGTCTGGAGAGAGGTTCCTGTCTCAGTTCCTGGAAATCAGGTGAAAAACTGGCTGGGGCTGGATGCAGGACTCAGAAACTAAGTGGGGTCACATTTTTTTACAGAGCGAGGGCTCCCTTCAATAAGGGAGAAGGATTTTAATTTCATCCTCATTTGATATGGGTTTTCTTCTTTCTTTTTCTTAAAAAACAATCAGTCTTCAAGTTAAAAATAAAAAGGACAAGCTCTGCCTATACGTGCATGTATATTCATAAGCAGACCTAAATAATTTAACAAGAGCTTAATCCTTTTCCTTTTTAAATACATTACTTTAATCCATTTATATGAGATCATTATTTCTAGCTCCTGTGTGCAGCAGAACCTCAGTACCTAATACAGGCTTTTCAGGAAAAACAAAGGCACAAGTGACAAAACAGGATGGATACCAGCAGAGAGAGGGTTTGCTCCCATTCCAGTTGTACCCCTGGGTTGCAGTTCTCACACATAGCACTGCCAGCTCAGGCTCTGCTGCTCACACTCTGCCCTCTGTTGGGTTCCAGGTGTCCCTGCTCTTGGTGGCCCTTCCCTTCACCCAGACAGTCTGTCAAGGAAGCCCCTAACCCTGGTGCAGGAGCAGAGCTACATCACAGAGCTCTCATCTCACAACTTCTCTGCACATCTCCAGCCCCAGGTAATGTACCAGGTGACATTTCTCACCATGAAGAGCCCACTACAGTAAATTCATCCTAAATCCCTTCCAAAGGCCAGGCTAGCTGTGCAGTCTCCTGGGAGCTGAGCTTGCCCTTTGCAGATCAGACACTCTGCTCCCACCACGCATCATTAAGCTGACTCTGCCTTGCAACAGGCCACTCTGGATGCCTCAACATTTACATAGTGTCAAAGAGCAATTAGACAAATTAGAATGGAAAATAGATCCGTGAGGGTGTGATTAACTACAGGGATAACATGTCTGGTTCAGAAAATCTCTAAACCACCAAGCCCTGGAGCTGGGGAAGTGTATCAGAGAGGGAGCACTGGGTGACCCCTGGGCAGCCCCTCATTTATAGCCACCTCTCATGGCAGGACACCAGGCTAAATGAACTTTGGGCTCATCTGCTACAGCTACTTCTCTCAAGTGTGAGAACTGGAGCGTTTGCAGTGGATGCCACAGAGGCAAGCCAATAAATCTTCCCCTAACAGGGAGTTAGGTCTGGTTTTTGTAGTTGGTGACAGCTTTGCTGAAGTCAATGAGCCACTGGGGACACTCCATCTGAGGTGATTCCAGGTCTGACAGTGGTGAAGATAGTTCTTGTCTGGGTGGGACTAAGCTCTGAGAAAAGGGATGGGTGTGTAGTGCTGCTGATTTCTACAATATTGGATAAATAAATGCAGGCATATTGAAAATAAATTTAATATTGAAAAATACTGATATTTAATAATACTAAGATGTCCTAACCTGAGGAAAAACATTTTTGCTGTGAGGGTGCCCGAGCCTGGAGCAGCTGCCCAGAACGGGTGGGGGGGCTCCTCCCCCTCTGGAGAGATTCCAAACCTCCCTGGCCATGATCCTGGATAACCTGCTGTGGGTGAGCTGCTGGAGCAGGGGGGCTGGACAAAATGATCTCCAGAGGTCCCTCCCAACCCCACCACACTGGGATTTTGGGATTCTGTAGTAACAAAAGGGCTATAGTTGGCTGATGCTCATTCAGCAGAATAAAACTGCTGGAAGGCTGTAGACTGTTCTTAAGAGCTTTGCAAAGCTTAATTCTCAAACATTTTTATTTTCTTTGTCAGTGACATGAAGAAAAAAGGAAGTTGGGTAAGATTTAAAGTTTCTGGGATTTATGTTGTCTCTCCTAACAATGGCAAATGTGAAAGGAGCCTGGGTGGGATATAGGAAAACACTCACCTGTTAAGCCTTCTGTCTCATGATAAATGAATTCATTTGTACTCAGCCTCACAGCATCAGCTCAATTTCCATAGCTCCTTTCATCCAAAGGTGTATCCCCTCAGTGGCATGTCTTCCCCAGCACAGGGGCACTGCCTCAGTCAGCACTGCAGGGAAATACTCATCCTCCACACACAGGTAACATCTCCTCTGAACCAGGGGCTGTCTGCTGTGCTCTTCTTCTTCTCAGAGAAACCTGGAGCTACAGCAGCAGCCAGTTCTGCCCACAGTCCCAAAAGCAGCACAAAAAAAGGCCACCAAAGCCTGAGCTGGGGAGAGAGTACAGGTGTTCCTGATGCAAAATTTAAGGAACGATTAGAGGATTCCCAACTGGATGGGAAAACAATTACCAAGACCATCAGCCCTCGTGCTGGAGGGCATTTAAATTGCCACCAGATAGCTCAGAGAAGATTTACATGTGTTACCTTGCAAGGCCACTCCAGTCCCATTTTCCTCTGCTCTCCACTGAAGCGTTGGGTAAAGGACAAGCTGTCTGCCACAACGCTCCAATAATTTATGTCACAGAGGCATTGGCTTACAGAACTCCTTGTGTTTACACAGGGTATTCTCCTGGGCTTGCAGCTTGCAGGTTAATATGGATACAAGGCTGATAAACAATTGTAAAACTGCACAAACATACAGTCTGGAATTCTCCCCATCAGCTAGTTGTGCTGAGTGTTTTACTCAGTCTCTTTGCAGGTTGTTTCATGGGTGGGTATCTGGTTTAGTAGGGGTGATTATCCTTGAAACAAATCTCATGGCACTACCCACTATGGAAAAAAAAACACCCAAAAGATAGAAAAAAAAATAAAAAAAAGGAAAAATAGGGTTTACCCCCCCAATGTAACTGCAGCAGGGAAGTTGAAGAACAAGAGGCAGACTCATGAGTTAAAATTCTGTCTCTTATTTCATAATTGCCATTGCTGTTAGCACGATCACAGCCAGTGGTCCTAAAACTACCATTCTTTCTGTGCACTTAATTTGAAAGGATGAAAACATTCTATTCAATTCCACCAAAGGAAACGACACTGCAAAATCTAACATTCTGTTATTATTAAACTCTTTCATTGCAAAAAATCCTATTTCTTTAAAGATTATTGTGAAGGATGATGTGTTTTATTACAGTTGTAAGCTAATACTACTCGGAGCTGTTGGATGAACACTGGTGTAATAACATTTGTTTCACTTTCAGGGTTTAGCTAGAGAAAAACATGACATTTGTGAGGTGCTTTATAGCAAGGAAGAAGTATTACCAATATTTGCATACTGTATTCCACTAATTGCTCTGGGTTGGTTCCTGGTCTCATTTACAACAGAGATTTTGGGCTGGAAGACAGGGAGCACTGACCCGTGATAAGGATCCTGGTTCCACTCCAAACTGTTACAGTCTCTCTCGTTATGTTTCAGCTAAAGTGGTTTTCCTACTTTTCTGAAGATGAACAGCTCTAAATAGACTCAAGATTATTTGCTTTTGCTGAACATGGAGTCAGAGTCATTTTGGTTGGCAGAGACCTTGATTGAAGATCAAGTTCAACCACTAAGCCAGCACTGCCAGGTCCCCACTAAACCTTGTCCCTCACACCACATCTCCACAGCTTGGAAACCCCTCCAGGGAGGGGGACTCCACCACTGCCCTGGGTGAGGCCTTCCCAACCCTTTTGGGGAAGAAATATCACTTGTCCTGCAAACTGGTGGACTTTGGACACCTGGAGAGCTGTGCTGGGTTACAGAGCACATCTATGAACTGGAGGCAGCATGGTGTTGCCCTGTCTCCAAAGGTGAAAACCATCTTTGGCCTCGATAGCCAGGGGCAGGGATCCTCTGGGAAAAGTTCCTTTTTTCTGCCATTTAGTACAGTATTGGGTGCTTTTTTTTTCTTCCTCTCTTTTTTTTCCCCTTGTAAAAGGGCTGAAATAACATTACTTATTTAAATGGTATGAAAGTTAACTGTTTACATAACTCAAATAGAAGCAGCCCAAAATCATAACTTTCATGCAATTAAGAACTGTGAAATAGGCTATTTCTTGAAAGACTCTGTGAAGGGTACAGAGTTTTAGAGCAATGCTGTATGCATGGTTTAAATCAAAAGTACTGAGAGGGAAGCACCTCTGTCTTTTCCCTGTTACTTCATCACCTCTGCCAGCAATGCTGTATGCATGGTTTAAATCAGAAGTACTGAGAGGGAAGAACCTCTGTCTTTTCTCTGTTATTTCATCAGCTGGAACCAGACAGGTCAGATGTCAATGGAAGTGAGAGCTTGTCCTTTTTTAAACCCCCAGAGGCTAAGTTTGCTGATTACCTCCATCAGATCTGGTCAGTACATGCACTGGGTCAACATCCACATCCATTCAGTCCATCCACTCTGTTTTCTCCTCAGGTGCAGCACAGACATGCCAAAGGTGAACTGAAAGCTGTGGTGTGGACACACCTGAGGAGAAAGCAAATTTGGGCCATGTATGACTTGGCTTAGGGGTCCTGTTCAAAGGGATTTTCTTGCACACACACTCTGCCTGACCTCAATACTCTCACGAGACACCTCAGCTTTAGAGGAAAAAAAAAGAAGATATAGCTACTTGAGCATCCACGTGGGTGCTTCTAAGGCATTCTGCTTGGTGAGGTTCTGTTCTGCCAATGGCCAGGCCTAACAGAAATGATACAACCAGCAGGAAGATGAAGCAATAAGTGGACTCTGGTGAATACAAAAAGGTCATGCCATGAACTATCACTGGGGGTACAAACAAGTCACATAGTTCACATAAAACTGACATTACCCCCAACAACACCAAAAAAAGACACAATCCAACTGACAACAGGCTGTACAAACAGAGAGCCAAGGCTTCCCATGGAGGGAAAGGGAAACAGCCAGATCAGAAGGTTGAACAAGTAAGATAAAGGTGCCCACATGGCAGCTCTCAGCTGTCTAGCCCACGTTCACAAAGGTCTGAACTGACCAGGGCCCAGCTCCAGGAGAGTCAGGAGGGTCCTTCCCCAGCCAGGCAGCTCTGGGAGGGGCACCCACTCCACAGACAGACTCTCCGGACTAAAA
>NW_008595393.1:26744-46264 GCF_000691845.1 Merops nubicus | reverse complement strand
GGGGAGCTGAAAGGCAAACTCAGCACCTCTTTGTGAAGGGCTGTGGGGATCACCCATATGTCAACCTCAATTTGGGGCTTGGGGTTCAAACCCATCATTTCAGTTTCCTGCTGTCAGGCTGCACAATGTCAGCAACACAATCAGGAAGGGTCTTCGTGGCTTTCTCTGGTGAAGGCACAGGTACCAGGAGGTAGATGGGTACAGCCATGAGGAGGGAGGTGCTGTAGCTTCTGACTGTGGGCTTGTGTGAACCTCATCCTGGGCTGCATCTAAAGCAGCATTGGAGACCTTGAAAGGTCCCTTCCAGCCCAGACATTCCATTCCATTTCTCTTAAACAGAATTCTATGTGCTGTGGGTATCAGGGAACTACTGGAGAGAGTCCAGTGGAGGCTGCAAAGATGCTGAGGGGCCTGGAGCATCTCTGTGAGGAGGACAGGCTGAGAGCCCTGGGGCTGTTGAGCTTGGAGAAGACTCAGAGGGGATCTGATCAAAGCTTCTCCTTCCAGCCCAGACATTCCATTCCATTTCTCTTAAACAGAATTCTATGTGCTGTGGGTATCAGGGAACTACTGGAGAGAGTCCAGTGGAGGCTGCAAAGATGCTGAGGGGCCTGGAGCATCTCTGTGAGGAGGACAGGCTGAGAGCCCTGGGGCTGTTGAGCTTGGAGAAGACTCAGAGGGGATCTGATCAAAGCTTCTCAGTGTCTAAAGGGCAGAGAGCAAGCGGATGGTGCCAGACTCTTATCTGTGGTGCTCAGTGACAAGACAAGGGACAATGAGCACAAACTGGAACCCAGCAGGTCCCAGCTGAACAGGAGGAAAAAATTCCTTGCTCTGCAGGTGCCAGAGCCTGGAGCAGCTGCCCAGAGAGGCTGTGGAGTCTTCTGCTCTGGAGAGATTCCAAACCTGCCTGGGCACCACCCGTGGCACCCTGCTGTGGGTGAGCTGCTGGAGCAGGGGAGTTGGAGGAGATGATCCCCAGAGGTCCCTTCCCACCCCCCCATCCTGTGGTTCTGCAATCATCCATCCCTCTCAGAGGCAGCCCCTGCAGGAGGGAAGCAGAGCTGTGAGCAGTAAGGTTGGGATCCTGAGAGGCAGTGATCTCTGTGAGCATTGCTGGCTTGGTGTCAGTGCAGCAGAGGTGGAAGGTGCTGTACAGTGGGTCTTCTATGAGTGTTCATTGACCTGGCATTCTGAGAGGCTATGGCAAGTCAATGGCCACAGTCACCTTCCACTCTCCAGTGACAACCCACTGCTGGATATTTTCTGAGCCTGGGAACATCTCTCAGTTGAAGGCCAAAGAGCTGAAAGCCTCAGGAAATGAGGTGACAGGCTGTCTGAAATGTCTGCTCTTTCAGACTACTAAAGATCTGAAGAATTTGGGACTACTTGTATCTGAAGGATGGTACTCTACACAGTCTAGACAGTCTGTTGTAGTGGGTTTTATCTCTTTCTCCCCAGAAAGGCTTTGTTCTAAACAAACAGTATTTCACCTAGTGCAGGGGCAATTCAGCCACTGATTACTCCTGCAGGGTCCTGAAGGGAAGAAGTCTGCAGGGCACAGGCACAGTCAGACCTGCTGAGCTGGAGAAGAGCTGGTGTCAGTGGACTGTAACCCAGCTGCTTGGCTGAGAAAGGAAGCACTGTGTGATTAAGCCCCCAAATACCTCTGTTAATTAGAAATGGAAGGAACAGACTCCACCAAAAAATTAGATGAGGTTTTGTAGAACCTAGTACAACCCAAAGCTGTGTTTTGCCTGTGTAAGAATTTTGAAGAATAAGCTGCTTCTGCCCTATATAATTTGATTTTTCTTCAGCTTAGGAAAGGATGTGTGTTTTCCTTCCTCTCATTCTCTTTTAGACACTTCCTTCAGCATGTAAAAACTTAGTTCCCTCCTCTGGATGTTGGGAAGATAATAGGTGTTACCATATGTGGCAATTGCCTTTTGTCAGTGTGAGGTCTTGGACTTGCTTGGAGAATAGCAGGAGTTCTGGAGAGGAACAGAGAGCCAATTTACCTTTCAGGGCCCCCAGAGTGAACCCCACTGGAAGCAGCAAGAGTGGCAGACTGTTCAGGCTGTGCTGTGTCATCTGCATGTCTTTAAGGTTTGCCAGGAGAGCAGATAGAGGAACAAGGATTTGTTTAAGTGTACAGATGGGTATTACCTGGTTATCAAAAATGAAACCTTTTCTTTAGTTTTGAGAATACAGGTTGTCTTGATACCTAAGAAGCATTAAAAGCCATGCCACAATTTTTGTTGCAGCCATCTGGTTTCCAGTCCTTGGGTCACACTGGATGTGAATATGCTGCTTTTCATCTTGTCACAAGGCAGGATTTGAATGCATTAAGCCAGGAGTGTTTAGGAGAGCTGATGTGAGAGCACCTGGTTCGTGGCCTTTTACAGACAGTCCTCTCAGGTTCTGAGTGCTGAAACACAAATAATGCACCACGTGTTCTGTTTGGAACAAGATTTTGTGCTTGTTCAGGGAGTGTGAAAGGAAGCGTGGAAATTTTGCCATAGTGTTTCATATTCAAAGTTAAACCATGGCACAGAGAAAAAACAGAATGTAGTGGTGACTGAGCCAAAAGAAAAGATGAAAATTGGAGATTATTCATCTAAAAATTGAAGAGTGCTTTATTTGTTTATTGAACATTACAGGAATGCATTTATTGCAGACCTGGAATCAGGGATGTGCTTTTCCCCTTTTGATCAAAATGGGTAAATAGGTAAGGCAACCTCTGAATAATTCCTCTGGGAATTTTGGCACAGATCCCACTATTTGTTGAGAAAAGACTGAGAATTTTAAACCTAAATAACAACGGGATTAGAAGAATAATACCTTGAGTTATACAAGGCCTGGGAGGAACTAAGGGAGGGCTCTTAATGGATTTGAGAGGAAGAAAATCTGAAAGAATGGATGTTAGGATTCACTGGGGTAAAGAAGGACTCTAGTCTTAGACTAAGGAGTTCATAAACATGATGCAAGAGAATTTGAAAAGAAACAAGGAAGAATTTGGAAGCATAATGCCAGGGTGAAATGCACACGTGGGTAAAGCACTTGTGGAGAACTCAGGAGAGCAGGTGACTGTTCAGTGCTCAGAAGTAATTAACTCCTTTAATTAATAAATTAAATGCCAATAGATTTAAAAGGCTTATTTCATGTTCGTGTTATACATCTATGCCAGGTCCTCAGTTCTGTGCATACTTGACCCAAGTCATCATATTGTCCTTTCAGCGAAGCCCAATTACAGATGGAAAAATGCAAATGCGGGAATTTTATGCCCCTGGCCTGAATTTTTAATTTAACCAACACTTCCCTCCCCCTTCCCAGCAAACGGCACTGGGTTTTGTATGCAAATGGCTTGGGATGGTGCAGCTTCGTTCCCCCTCTGCTGGGAACGTGCAGAACTACAGATGCTACAAAAGAACCTGATTTTTTTGTCAGCTCAACGGTCCTGGGAACACCTTTTCTTCTCTCTTCTGAGCCCTGGTCTCATGCGTTTTGGTTTGTGTTAGCTGTGCTTGTTCTTTATTCCCAGTGTTGTAGAGTTGCTCTGGAAACCAATGACATCTTTACGACTTAAAATTTTTTCCTACTAATCGTTTTGAGAAAAATTTCAGACTACTGTTAGATCCCCCCAATGCTTCTTCCTTCCTTTAGCTCTGCAATCTTATCTGCTCCCTTGGCTATTTAAAACTCATCTTAAAAATGGAGGTAGTAGCTTCAAAAAAAAAAAAGAAGAAAGAATAAAAAAGCTTTTTTTTTTCAAAAGAGAGTGGATTAGCAGTAAAAACATCAAATGGGATCTGCTTCATGGCTAGAGAAACATTGCAAATTTTATATTAACATTATATATTCCCTGTATTTCCAGGGAACTGGCAGCAGAATATAATTTTGGCAGGAGGGCAAAGAACAGACATACTTCAGAGAAAATGATCATGCAGCAATAGGTGCTAGGTGTCCAAAAATGGTAAGGGATGGTTAAAAAGAAACACTATTATGATAAGGTTAAGGATTGAATAATATGTCATAAAACATTTTATGAAAGTAATCTAATGTCTGAGACACTTGAATAACAGCAAAAATTACTTAGGGCAAGTAAATTATAAATTGTAAGTAGTGAGTAGAAATTCTAGTAGATAGAATTACATAACAGTGAAAACTTAATTCCTCCTTCAGCATCGAAGTTTTTGGAATAGGCCCAGATTTGTCACCAAGTCAAGAGCTTACACAAGTACTGGAAAATTTTAAGAGCTATAAAACCACCTGCCTTCTAGGTAGAGGTAATGAACAATAAATTGAGTTGGACACAGGTTTAATGCTCGTGAAAACTGGAAACCCAAGAGCTTTGTGGCAACTTCATGTGTGCAGAGACAAAGAGCTTATCTGAGAATATCTGTATAATAAACTGCACATAAAAGGAGAGATTTGATGCCCTTTAATGCTGTGAGCACCAGTCAACAGAAAATGCAGCAAAGAGCCATGGAGAGAGTAAGAGACAGGATGGCAATCTGGCCCAGAAAAGGTGAAGTGGCAAAGTTAGAGAACTTCTGAGCATTTCTGCTTTGAGAAAGGGAGCAAATAAATTGCATTTTGTTGTTTGTTTCCTTCTAGGATCAGGTTCATGGTCTCTGCAAATAAACAGGATAGCATAGTCTTTTCCAAAGGTGAAAGACCATAAAATCTGAATTTTTACTGTCAAACACTGATTATATTTTTCCACAGTGTGGAACAGAACTCATGTGGTTTCTTTTTTCTTTCTTTTAATGCAACTGCCCTGTTAAAAGCTTCTGCTCTCAGAGGAAATGCTCACCACTGAGAATATATGTGGCTTTGGTGTTTATAAAACCTAAAGCATGATTTTCTCCAGAAAGAAAAAAAAAGAAAGACTATTTCCTGACTGCACAACTCTCACAGCCAGAGAGAAAAGCCTGCGGGCAGTTGGAAAGCTGTGGATTGGAAATGTGAAGAGCTGAGCCTGGCTGTGCAGCTGTACAGCCACTGCGACTTCACGGGGACCCCAGTGCCTGAGTGGTGCCATTACAGAGGCAGAGAGGAGGAAGGAGAGGAGCTGTGGCCTCCTCAGGGGTGACACCTTGCAGTTAGGAGCCCTGAGAGGTCCCTGTCTCTGCTGTGCTGAGGACTCCAGAGCTGGACACAGTATTCCAGGTGACCGTGTTCAGCTCTCATCCGTGATGGGTCATGGACTTAATTTTCTGTGATAGATGAGGAAGAAGATGGCCTGGGAGTGACCAAGAAGCCCCAAAAGGGAGCTAGGGATAGTCCCAGCCAACAAAATAAACAGTAAAAGCTATCAGCTAGTCCTTCCTTAAGAAAGAATGACAAACTCTTTTGAATGCTGCTGGTGCTGCACCGGCACTGAGCTCGCCTCGGCTCCGCTGGCCACTGGAAGCTGAGAAATCAGTTCTTGCTGTAAAATTATCCAAGCTGAGTTAATGTTTGGGCTCTTAGCCCAAGCCAGGCTGCATGCTTCTGGGCCTGCTCTGCTTCCAGAAGCCAGTTTACATGAATTATTCACAATCATCAGCAGATTTTGTCTCCTCACTCCCTTTTTTTTCCAGCTGGCTTTAGAGTAGCTCTGATATGCCTACACAAGCTAGAAGCACAGTTGTGAGTACGTGGGGAAGGAATCCCAGGTCAAGAGCTATTTCTTTTCCTGGTGTTGGAACAATTCCACTGTCCCTTTCACATGGCACAGACTGAAGAATGTGGTTCTTGCCTCTCAGATGAGATTGGTGATGGCCAGGGCTCTGAGGGCATCTACAGGCTTTGACACAAGGTTGGAGCAAGGTGGGAGTAGTTTTTTACCCCTAAGGAACAAGTGATAGGACAAGATAAAATGGCCTCAAGTCACACCAGAGGAGGTTGAGGTTGGACATGAGGAAGACGTCTTCTTTGAAAGGGTTGTCCAGGCTGCCCAGGGCGTTGGTGAAGTCCCATCCCTGACAGGATTTTAAAACCATGTAGATGTGGTGCTGGAGGACATGGTTTAGTGGTGACCTGGCAGTGCTGGGTTAACAGTTGGACTCAATGATCTTGAAGGCCTCTATCAGTCAAAAGATTAGTTCTGGGATTGCCCAGTGTGTCAGCTTCACCATTGCAAATGCCATGTTGTGAAAGTCCCAAGAAGAATGATGGTTTGGGGAAGTACACATCCCAGACTACCTCTCACCATGTCTGACAGCATGCTTTTCTCCCAGTATTTCCCCAGTATTTTCTAATTATGACCTAACTAAAGTTATTCTAAGCCTACCTGGATATTTACTTTGAATTTAAGTATTTATTTCACTTATTTAGTGAATATTAGGATAGTTCATGGACCGTGTAAAGCAGACTATCAAAGTTCTGTACCTTGAATACTTGTTGCCAGTCATTAATAGTGATCATTTTAAGATTTATAGATGCTGTGCAGAAGCCAGTAAAGATTTGTATTACTGGCAGAGTACTGGGAGCAGTAAATGCAGGAGGATGGAACCAAGGTAACTTGTCAGTCTTCCGTTTGAGCCTTCATCTCTGTGTTCACACGTGTGCAAGCGAGCAAGGAAGCAAAATAAAAAGAGGAATAGGAGAGAAATAGCAAAGACTCCACCTCTTCTAAATGAAACTCATTAGTTTTTATCGACTGCCTTGAAGAAGAAAAATCACTGCCCCTCTTGGAGAAACTACCTTTGATAATTTAAAACAATAGGCTTGGAAATATCTGTAGAACCTTAAGGACAGCCTGAAAAAGAAAGCTTTCTACTCAGCATCCTGTCAGAGTTATCTGATTCAGTGGTCAAATAAGTTCAAAATAATGGCCTTCAGAAACACTTTATTTGATTTACAGTCATCTCCTTCTCTTTTCAACTCTTTAAAAACCAATAATATATTGATATAGTTTAACATCCCACAGCTCAAAACAGTTCCAGGCATTCTGTGAAACGGTTCTGTCTATAATATATGGTCTTCTTTCTACAAATCATTACATCCATGAGTAACTTTATGTACATGAGTTATTCCAGGAATTTGCTGGGAGTATTTACATCTCCTCCCTTCATCCTTTGCAGAGTGTGTACGTTAAAGGCACACAGGTAACTTTACCTGTCACTGTATGCTTAAGGCTGAATATTGCATCAAATGAACACGTTTGTGGTAGAAAAGTGTCTGAAATCCACCTGTGGTTTCCATAAAGGTATCCTGACTTTAAAATCCAACCCATGATACTGATTACAGAGCACAGCAGAACTTGTGCAGCAAGGAGAAATCCACAATGGAGAGGAAGAATAGAGGAACACATGTTGAAGTTCTGAAGATTTGCTGACTGGTGTGTGCCATCTATGACACCAGCAGTGTGAGGGGCTGACACCTCCAGAAGTCAGTTGTGTAGTAGCAGGACTGAAGAACAAGGAGGACAACTCCGTGCAGGAGTTGCTTAGGAAGAGAAGAAAGAGGGTCACTTAGCAATGCTAAAGAGAAACATTGGCAAAAAAGTGCAGTGTTAAGGCTGAATGCTGTGATCTTTTTTGTAAGTTGACTTGGAATTTAATCTAAATTAACCAAAACAGTTCAGTGTTAGCTGTGAAAATAATGAAAAGCAAGGCTATGTACCTTGGAGTGATTCAGTCAACTTCTGGACACCTCATGCCCTAGATGTCTGTCACTGCTGAAGTCTGCATTAACCAAAACTCTCCTTTGGGGCCTGGGTCCTTTGACAGTAATGTACAGACCCTCAGGTGGATAGGAGTGCCCATGCAGACCCAAATATGAAATACTGAGGAAAAAATAACCAGAATCCAAGAACAGCAGCACTGGGTAGGACCAAAGGATCCTTCTAATCCAATATTGTGCCTCTGATGAGTGGAGATAGGGAGAGGGTTGCTGGAAGGCATAGAAGAGCCTACAGATAACTGTTCCCTATTTTGATGTGAAATCAAGTTGCTTTTAAGCCTAGACTAAAGAGGAAAGTCTTTATAGCTGTGGCCAGGCTTTATGGCTGCATACATGCCTTTTCTTCACTCCCATAAAGAAAGTGTACTTCAAGAACTTCACTTACACCTCACAAGGCCACATGTTTCTTACCTGCACATTTATCACCTGACTCATTATAATAATTGTTCTTTGTACTCGGGTTCTGTAGGGAGCAGGTTGTAGGCAAAGCACCTTATACTCCTTAGGTGTTTCTCTCCTATTAATTTCATTGAGAGTTAGGCAACTAATTAGAAGGTACATGCCTGGAAACCTTTGATAAGGTAGGCCTTAGTCTCTGCAAACAGATGCTGTGCTGCTGATAGCACGGCCCAGAGTGAAGCCAGGGTGTGGATGGCTTTGTACAGAAGAGAGGAGCTGGACCTTAGAAAATCCAAGCTTTTTTTTTCCTGAATGCCCTACCAAGTTCCCTGACACTTAGATAAGTTGGTCAAGCTCATCAGGTCCCAGTTCTTCACTGGCTGTTTTCAGTTACCAACATCTGTCTGTTTTCAAGGCACAATAAGAGTAACAATTTCAAGACGTTGACAGAAATAGAGGGCCAGATAATTACAAATGAATAGGTGAAAAATAGATGCAGGAAACACTGCTTTTTATACATTTTCAGTAGATTTCTATACAATGTACATATACTTGAGCAGGCAGGGCAACGAAGTACTTTCTTGGGATCATGTGCAAATAGATGCAGGAAACACTGCTTTTTATACATTTTCAGTAGATTTCTATACAATGTACATATACTTCTTGAGAAGGCAGGGCAACAAAGTACTTTCTTGGGGTCATGTGCAGCAAAGATCCATTTTCATGACTACCTAAATATCTTTTTCTCAGTAACATAGATCCCTCTCTACTGTATTCTAATGTTCCACAAGTCCAGACTGAATATAAATCGCTCTGGAATTTTCCTTTTCTCTGTTATTTCTAGCTCCAGATAGCAAGGAGAAGTTTATTTTAAACAAGAGCTTGGTTCTTTGAGGGTGATTAAATGTACAAGTCTGCCAAAACATGCTTGATCTAAACAGTAATCCTCCAGGAAGCTTGTGAGACTTTGAATTTTATTAGTGGCGAGTCTACAGCTAAAATGGTTTCCTTGCCCCTTACGTGTTATTTTCTCACAGTTACACTGGAGAGCACAACCTGCTTTTATAATAAAATTGACTTAGTATGCAAAATTCCAGATGTGGCATCAATGAAGATGCTCAACCATAATTTAACGGTGATGATGAGTGACAGATGAGAAATCAGCTCCCTCTTTTAAACCTGGAATAGCTCAATGAGGCCATCCAATTGGAGGTGTTCACTAATTTCAGAAATGCCAGTAATTGTGAATTAAACAGGGATCAAGGATGAGTTTGTTTGGGGAAAATATGCCTTTCTAAATAGTCAGACCTAAGAAAAATAGGCTTTTAAAAAGTAATTTAAATGGCAGGTTTAAAAAATGATGTGTTTTTTTGGGAAAGAACCAGCTCAGTGTTTCTTTTCCAGAGCATGCATTGCCTGTGTGATTGGTGTGCAGCCCGGTCTGTAGGGATTGGGTGTGAGCTACACACAGCTTTAGGTTCTGTCCTGGGCAAAAGAGAAGCAGCTTGAAGGATTTTTACTGTACCTTATTGCCAACTAACACAAACTTCAGTATTCAGAAAGAAGGAAAACATGCACAGTAAAATAAACCCTGAGGAAAAGACCCGTCCCCCACCTTCTCCAGGCTCAGCTTAAGTCCAGTGCCTCTCCCCACTTCCCAGGCTCGGCTTCCCACAGGATTTGCTGCCTGTTACACCAAGCCCACCCCAGTTCCTTTGGGCAGGCTGAGGTCAGTGCAGAACTGCTTCTGCCTGCTGCTCCTCGGGTCCCCCATGGCTGCAGCTCATGGGGGGTGTCCCTGCCCCGGTGTAAGTCACCCAGCATTGAGGTTTTGGAGCTCATTCAGTTGCTCACACCAGTACTGGAGCCATCTGGAATGGGTTGTGGCTGGCCTGGGGCAGTTCATGTCCCTCTCCCACACTGGCCACCACTGCAGCTCCTGCTACTTAAACCAGGTCAGGCCCAATAGGCTTTTCTGAACTTTAACAGGAACTGACAACTTTTCCTTTTTTTTTACCCATCCATCTGGTAGATTTTCAAAAATTTAATTAGGAAATTAAATCCTTGCTACAAAATGTCACAGGGTAGCTAAACAACAGCATATAACAACATTAAAAAGGGATAACGCTGTGTCCTAAAAGCTGACTCTGTCATACCTGAGAGAGGGGGGTCAGTGGCTCTGAAGTGGTGTGAGAGCTCCTCACACAATGCAGCCAAATGTTTCAGTGACTTTCTAATAGAGAGATTCTCTTTGCATCGAGGTCCTGCACCTGGCTCAGGACAATCCCTGTATCAGCCTCAGGGCTGGAGAGCAGCCCTGGGGAGAAGGACTTGGGGGTGCTGGGGGTGAGGAGCTGGGCAGGAGCCCCCGGCAGCCTGGGCTGCCCCCCCAGCAGTGTGGGCACAGGGCAGGGAGGGGATCCTGCCCCTCTGCCAGCTCTGTGAGACCCCCCTGCAGTGCTGGGGCAGCTCTGGAGTCCTCAGCACAGCAGAGCCAGGGACCTGGGTTGGACTAGATCACCTTTCAAGGTCCTTTCCGACCCAGACCTGTGATTCTACTGTCAGTGCTTAGAAAGGCATTTAGTTGTGTAATGGGAGCACACACCTCTTGGGTGATACAGGTTGTGACAGTAAAATAATCTGGTGTTGGAGACCTCATTTAATCTTTTTTTTGAGAGAGAATGGTGGAAGTCATAGCTGCAGCTCAGAGGGCAATGTGTACTTGGAAAATTTCATTCCCTTAGTACTTCTATCACTGTAGTCAGTTTAGGTCCATGAGAGGGTATGGAGGGTGAAGCTGATTTTAATTAGTTAACTTTGGAGTGAGGTCTCTGCAAATCCAGCAAGTTCACTCCATCAGTGAATATGTGAGAATTTTTTTGTTATTTATGATACAGTCATTGTGCTCAGTTGAACAACTGCAGCTTTTCTCTTTCAAGGCCTATGTTTTTTTGTTTTTATTTTATACAGTGGAAGATTTTCTGTCACCTAACTCTCATTTAGAGTTCAGCCTGTTGATCAGTCATAAAGAGCTTGGAGACATTGGGATCAAGGTCTGTATGTGTGAGGCAACAGCTTGCTGAAATGGTTATTTTAAAAGCCTGAGGTTAAACATATATAACCAGTATTTTATTTCTGTGAAATGACAAGCATCTTTCTCTTATAAATGAGAAACGCTATCTTTCTGAACTTTAATATTATCAAATGAGCATATAGGTTGTTTTTTTTTTCCCCAAACACCCCCCACTTGTTATCCCACTTTCAGAGAGTTACACAAAGAATTTGCCTTCATTTTGTACCATGCCACAATGCTAAATACCTGTAGACTCAGGTTGAGCTATTTTACCTTTAATTTGTGATGGGTTAAACTGTTTCTGCTCAGCTGTTGTGAGTAACTCATTAAAACCTGATAAAAGCTACCCAGTTTCCAAGCCCCAGTGTCTTGCTGCTCTGGGTACCCCAGGCCAGGTGCTGGCAGTTGGAGGAAAACTGCCAAGCCAAGGGAGTCACAGGCTCAGTCTTCTGTGGCTCCAGCCATGTGGGAATCAAGGTATTTCTTTATGATTTCATACAAATAGTTGATAAATACAATTTTATTGCTGTATTAGAGGCTAAATGAAGTGTTTGCACTAGCTTAGCACTGTAACTTTCTTACAGCAGTGTATGTCCTATCAGGTTTGTGTGAGGACAGAAAGCAGAGACAGGGAAGTTTTATGAGGAACCCCCTCAAGGGCAGTAGTAAGAATAACATCATCTACACGTTGGTTGTCTAAAAGAACAGAAATATAAATAAGTCCTAAGAATGCCTCATTAGGACCAGGTAACATTATCTTTTAATACAGATGGTTAACCGAAGTGCAAAAGTTTGGGTGACTTTATAAGGCCACAGATTGATGGAAGCAGCAGGCACAGAAAGTGTGTGTCTGTTAGGACAGAAGCAATGTGACTTGGAACTGTGCAGCCTGCTCTGGGTCACCCTGTTTTAGCAGAGAGGTTGGATGAAATGATCCCCAGAGGTCCCTTTCCAACCCCCACCATTCTGTGATTCCATCATTCCGTGAGTGGCTCCGGCAGCCCAGAGATGCCCAGGTCTTCACAGGCTTCCTTGGGACCTGGCTGGAGCTGTTGGCATAACCTTTGCATGGCTGTATGCTGGTGGCTGTGTGCCCCATGTTCATGCAAGAAGCTGTTAAACTTGTGTTTTCACTGTGCCTGAGCTCGTCCCTTATTCACTGCTAGGGCTTCAAACGCTTTCCTGGGACCAGAATTATTAAGCAATAGGTCTTTCCGTGGGGTTTACCCTTAGACTGTCTGAGAACTTAATGAATATTAATATTCCACAGCCATTTTCCTGTTGTCTTCTTTAATAAGGTGATAATAGGATCCCCGTTTTACATCTGGAACAGAAGTTCAGCACATTTGGGATTAGGAACAGGAGGGCAGGAGTTGGGGTTGAGGGCTCTGGCAGGGCCTGATGGCTGCCAGGGCCCACACAGGTGGGTTTGGGGTAAACAGAGGGTGGAGAGCTCTGCAGTGCCCCACATGGAGTCTGGGAGGGCAGGGGGAGTGCCAGGAGCTTGTGTGGATCCAGGGGGTTCGAGGTAATGGAAGTTATTTCTTCTTTTTCCTGTAGTCTGTGGAGCTGTGTCTTGTTCAGACCTAGTAGTAGGGTTTTGTGTTTCTTGGGGTTTGAGGGAAAAATTTTGGATTCTGAGGGAGGTGCTTTCTGGCAAAAAGTGCTGAGAAGTGCATTTGGAGTCTGAACACAAGAATGGAGAGGAATGTGTATGTGGTGTTGGGTTTAAGTTACCCTTAGCTATTTAATCAGAAATATTGATTAGGGGATTGGTGTATGAAAAGGAAAAAAGATGGGTGAATAAAATCCTTTTTCAAGAGTCTCGAAATTCTAAGCTTGGGGAACCTTTATCTAACTCGGAGCCCTCTTCTGTAGGTAAGTATTGTGTGTAAAACTCTCTTTTTGCTGTGGTAAGGATAGAGAATGCCAGTGAGGGAGTGGCAGGCAAGGCGTGCGCCTGCTGTGGGCACTGCTGGGGCAGCACCGCGGCCCCTCCTCGCTCTCAGGAGTTCTGGTCCTCCTAATGCTCTGAGGAATACTCCTGTCCCTTGGACTGAGTGACATTCAGTCTCCTTCTGGAGAAGAGAAGGCTCTGGGGAGCCCTCCTTGGGGCCTTCCAGGGGCCTGTCAGAAAACTGGGGACAGACTTTTTCTCAGGGCCTCTTGGGGCAGGACAAGTGGTGATGGTTTGAAATTAGGAGGGAGATTTAGACTGGAGAGGAGGAGGAAATGTTCTGTACTGAGGGTGTGGAGCCCCTGGCCCAGGCTGCCCAGAGAGGTGGTCGCTGCCCCATCCCTGGCACCATCCCAGGTGAGGTTGGCTGGGGCTCTGAGCACCCTGCTCTAGCTGCAGAAGGGTGGACAAGATGACCCTTAAATGTCTTTTCCAACCCAAAACATTCTGTGCTTCTGTGATTCTTTCCCTCTTAGCACAAACTCATCTTCATGTTCCTGCTATATTTTTAGTTTTTTCTCCTCCTTGGGTTTTCAGCCTGTGGATTTTTCCTAGCCAGCCTGACCTTTGGTGGCCTGGCTGCCACCTCCTGGTAGCTCCCTGCTGAAGGGCTGTGAACTGAGTGTGTTTAGGTTTTGCACCTTTGTCTTACAAGGTCACAGTGGTTTCAAAACATGGAAGACAGAAATATTCTGGTGCTGGGGAGAGCTGCCTGGTAAATTAAATATCTCATTCCAAAATCTAAGTTAGCTACAAGTATTCACTGGATTGGCTGTAATGCTGTCCTTAGCAAATCAAAGTATTTTTACTGTAATTTTTGCTTCCTGAAGTTTCTGAATTAATTTTCTTGAAACATTTAGCCTGAAGGAGGTACTTGACAGGAGATATGTAATCCAAAAGTGCTACCGCTTTTTTTGGTAAAATTCTAAGCTGTCAAAGGGGCTCTGAGCACCCTGCTCTAGCTGCAGATGTTTTTTTGTTTGTTTGTTTGGGTTTTTTTGTTTGTTTGTTTTTTAATTTTGTTTAGAGTGACTGGTGTAATCAAGTAACCTTGATTATGCCTGCTATAATCAACACCTTAATAGTTTGCCATGGAGCTTTCTGAAAAGGGCTACGAGTATAAGTGAACAATGTGTTCTTGTCAGAGTCTTTCTACACTTTCTTTCACTTGTGGCAACAAAATTCTTGTTTTTCTTCTGTGTTTGTCTTCAAGAAGAATCCCATCAGTTGTTTGGGTTTGCTCTGTTGGGTTATGGAAGCCAGGAATGGAAAAAACAAACAGAAAAAAACAACCCTTGATTGGGTTATGTAGTGCCTCTTTACCTCAGGATCATTTTTTTCACTGTTGTTCTATTTTGTTCAGTCTCATTAAAAGGGAGACCTATGCTGGGGCTTACACTGTTTACTCTGAAAATACTTTTTTTGTTACCATACGTTTTTTGAAGTTACATTTCCAAAGCTGAAAATGACCAAATAATCATACATGTTTTGTGCTTAAAAGCTAAAATGTTGTTACCTTAATTTCGTTTAACAGTTCGTAGTGAAAACTTTTTTATGATGTAAAATAACTTTCAGCTTCCCCTGAGAATTTAGTCTGTGGCTGTTTTGCTTCTGTTGTACCTGTGCTTCCAAGAGCAGTGTTTTCTGCCAGTCTTCTGTTTAAGGGATCTAAATCAAGTTTAAATTTTAAGGAGGTTTTATCTTCTTCCTCCTGAACTAATCAATACAACTCAGCAAATGTTCTTTCTCCCACACATTATGTGCAGTTCCAGTTAAATTGTGAGTATCTTCAATTTATTTGTTGAGTTGAAGTCCTGCAGTGGTAGAAACTGGGCAACCAATGAACCCCACTGAGTCTTAAAATGGCTGCAGCTTGGTTCTGATGAATATTATTCTATGGAGTCGTGGCCTATGGAAGGAGGTGAGTTTGGGTTGGATTGAGTTATTCTAAGCAAGGACTTAGTCATGCAGGTCTTGTTTTCAGGATGTTTATTTCCTCTCTTGCACTGTAGCTTCTGAGGTCTTTGCTAGTGCTCTGTCTCTTGTTTAATCCTTCAGCCTTCTGTTCCTGTGAAACGTGGATGTGGATTTTGGGGTGTTCATTTTTAGTCATAAGTTCTCAAATTTGCTATGTGGGTCCCCAGCCCTGTGCCCCTCATTTTCCCCTTAGATTCTTCTGTCCACTGCTATCACTCCAATCACCACTCTCTCTATATATTTTGTGTTCATTCTTGCCAAGAATCTGCAGAGAAGATTTTCTGCAGCAGCTTCTCCCTTCCCAGCCCTGCTCTCTTTTCTTTGTTTCTCTCACCTATGGGAGAAAGAACAAACTCCACACAATGGCAGCTAATAGAAGTAGCTCACACCCAATTTCATCTGCTTTCATTACTTCTCCAAAATATATTTGGTGAACCTCTTCAGATTCTCTTAACTGTGCCTCCAGTAATTGCAGCAGACTCCAGGGCACGCAGGGGATTGAGGCAGAAATGGGATTTGAGTCTGTGTATTGATCACAGCACAGGGAAACCTTTATCTCCAGATCGTCTGGGCCAAGTAGGAGTAGAACAGAAATTGTCAAGCAGAGGAAGACATCATGTTCCTGCTCTAGGACTGACAAAGAACACAGAGGTAGCATTAATGAGAACACAGAAACAGCGTTAACAAGAACAGGGAATTTTATTTTTAAACCTTTATTCTCTAGGATTGAAATTTCAAGAAATGCTTTATTCTCCTGCCTGGCACCAAGAGTCGTTTGACCTCTCAGTCTTTAGAGGGACCTTGCCTATTTATGATGGAAAGTATGTGGCAGGTTATCAGTAGAGTCATTGCAGATTAAACTTGGTTTTCTTGCTTTTCATTGGTTTTCATTGCAGATTAAACTTGGCATCTGCAGGAAAGTATCTGTGCCCAAGCTGGTCACTTGAGCACCCCCCTGGGCCTTGGAGGGTCTGGTCTGGATGCCAAAAATAAAACAAATGCCAGTGCTGTGAGGTATTAGCTTTTCTTAAGGGCAAAAAGGAGCCTGAAAGGACAATGTTGCGTGTGGACCTTTGCCCATGAGGGAAAGGATTGCTGTCTTTAGGGCTACTTACATGCTGCTTGTTCTGAGACCAATAAGATACATCTGTGGGTATTTTAATGCTATTAAAATTGTTCTTGCTGAAGGATGTACTTGAAAGTGCTGCACGGGTTTGAGTGAGGATGGGGGGAAAAAATAAAACAAACCCCCCCAAACTAAAACCAGCCTTAACTTGAAGTCCAAACCAAGCTGCTTTTTTTTTTTTTTTCTGTCATTTGGAAGCTTAAAATTGAGCACAAGAAACTCTCCTGCTGTCGGTTGCCCGTGGTGATATGTAGGTGTTAGTGAGGAGAGTCAAGGAAATTCTTGTATAAGAATTGCTTCGTTGCACGTGAGGGACATGGATGGAGTGGCTGACTAAAAATGTTTAATAGGACAATAAGTTGTCTAAGCCTTTAACAGCCTCTATCAGCATATGTGTTCTGAGGTGATTGAGCTCTGTGCTCACTCAGTGGCTCCTGAAAGCATTAATTTTGAGATCTGCTAGGCTCCAAAACAGTCTCCCAAGAAGAATGATGGAGACACTACTGCTCAGACTTTAAAATTAGACTGCAGGCTGGTGAATGTACATTGGAAAGCAGTAGCTGAACTTGGATGAGGTGGACATAACAGATCTATTCCATTTCTGAATTTTATGAGGTAACTGCCAAGGTAATAAATTTAATTACTCAGCCTAAACACACAACTGGGTTGTTTTCAAAATTATTTTTCTGGTAGGTTTTTCCCCATCCATTTGCCAACTCCCTTCTTCAGGGAGGTCACTAACCCTCTTGCAAGTGTGTTTGTGCACAAGTTTGATTAGTTCCTGTCCCAGCAGATGCATCAGCATGGCCATCTCTCTTTTGAGGCTAAACCAGCTTTTGTTTTGCATCATCTGCAACATTTGTGGAGCTCTTAGGGCCAAAGGCTTGTGAGAGCCTATTCTGAAGACATTTCAGTCTTGCTCCAGACATAGTTTAGACAAAGATATAAAGTACTAAAATAATAGATTTAAGCATAACTTTGAGATGTGTGGAAGCAGGCTTGCTGTCACAGAATTTCTTTTGTCCTTATGCATCCTAAATTGTTTTTTTTTTCAAAAAAATACTCCTCTTGCTGTGATTCTGTCTGGGTGGTTTTGCATGCAGGCATATTTTAAAGATCAGTCTATCTGCTGGCAGCTTTGTAAGTATACAAAACCAATTTTCCAAAAAATTTCCCATCACCTTGTTAGTCAACTGGAGTCTGCCTTCAGTGTTCAGGTAAACACAGAAAGTGCATCTTTTGATAAAATAAAGCTAATTTTACCCTCAACCTGGGATTTTTTCCTCGTTTAGCAATGCATATCCCACTACTGAGTAGCAATCTGGTTTGCTAAATTCCTGGGCACACAAGTGAGACTTGAAAGGAATATTGGAGCTGGAAGGAAAATGGCAGTCTCTCTCAAAAGCAGGAATATTGATGAAAATGGCCCTCAGACACTGATAATTGCAGTCAGGAAAACCTGAGCCAGTGTCAGTGATAAAGTGGCCATGGGCACAAGAAGTCTGGAGAGGATAGTCAAAAGCTCCTGGAGAACTAAAGCATTTGAGACTGGAAGTAATGGTTTAAGATACATGTAGTAATCATAGCTTCCCATTTTTGTTTTAATTTTTTTTAACCTGAATATATGTTAAATTGAAGGTCACGAAGAGATTTATGACCTACTTCAAAGAAGAAAATCAAATTAAAATCTCCTTGCTGCTTAGAAAAGAAAAATCTTCCAGGGAACTGAAATGTAATAGTGTAATAGCCTGATCTTTTTGCTATCAGTGCTGCTTCAGTATAGGATCAATCAATCCAAGGTGTTTTGTTGTAGTTTAGTGACTTACATCTTGGTTTTTAAACAGTGATGCTTTTAAAAGAGCTTTTCTTTTTAGCACTTTCAAAATAAGGCTTTAAACTTTTTTTTTTCCTTCCAAGTAGAAAGACAAATGTATATATATTTTTTTTATACTTTTGATCAAATTGGATTTTCTGCCTCAGTTGGGTATAAGGGTTGGAAAAGCTGTTTTTAATTACCAGCAGCCAAAAAGCACAACATGAAGGTGATTATGGTTTGTATTTCAGCATTGCAGGACTGATCTGAAATGAGACTGAGGCACTGAATTGGAATATATTTTTAGCCAGAAGGCTGGAATCTGATGGTAAGACTACCAAGGAACTAAAAATAGCCACAATGAAAATGACTCAACTTGCCAATGTAGTTGCTTACAAAAAAGCCAAGACTGCCATTATTTGACATGTCTGTCTTGATTTTAGAACACTTAATACCTAAATATTATCTAGTGTGTTTCTCAAACTGAGGGAATTGTGTTGCTCCTTTGGCTGTGATTGTGAGTTTCAAGATGTAAAGAACACAAAGAATCTGTTTGCTGTGGTCCTGCTGTTGTACACCCTCCCTGGAGAAGAGAAGTTCAGGCTGAAATTATGACTGCTGCTATTCATAAGCCTGTTCCAAAAGGAGTGGAGAGACCCTCACACTTGAGTAGCTACCAAATGTTCAGAACAGCAGAAAGCTGTTCACAACTTGAAGATAAACTTTGCAAGTATTTCAGGTGTTTGCCTCTAACTTTTTTTCCTCCTTCCAGATAATATATTCTCTTGCTTGTTTATTGTTGTACTTGATTTCACTCTGTCTCCTGAAAGTCCTTGTGGTGACAAGCAGACTTCACAGCTCCTGGGAGAAAGGTCCATTGGGAAGGGATCATGGTGCTCTCAGTATGGTGCAGTGCAGCTCTGAGGGTGCCTCAGCCAGTGGCTGTGGGTGCTGTTCTTCCCCAGGAGGAGCTGCCACTGCCCTTCACACGGGCAGCAGAACCCGTGGTCTGTGGGCTAGTGTGTAAATTCACATTATCCATAACCACTGATCCTGCCTTTGATTGAGGACTGGGCCAAGGGAAGTGGTGGTTGAGAAGCTTATATACTTTTCTTTCTGAGGATTGCTGTGAGAAGGTTTCGGGGTCACGTAGAGAGCTGCCAGTAGTTGGTCCTCAAACCTCATCAGCCAGAGGTGACAGCCCTAGCCTGACCACGTGAGCCTCTCCAATCCCCTTTCCCCTTGCTGTGGCCTTGCTCATAGCTTTCTTAGTGTGCAAACTGGAGTCTGAAATCTGTTGCTGTTTTTATTGAATTCACTGAAATTTAAGAAAAAGGAAGGGGGCTCTGGCTGACAAACAGCAACTGGATTTGGGGTCACTAAATCAAAACAAGTTACCATCATAAACCCAGTGAAGCACTGCAAAAATCTTTGGGGAGCTTTGGGAAATAGCACTGTGTGCTTCCCTTGATCTGGTGGGTTTGTGTGACAGTGCCCAGCACAG
>NW_008595393.1:25632-26732 GCF_000691845.1 Merops nubicus | reverse complement strand
TGCCAAAGAAAGCTGCTTTCTTGTTTCATGGAGCTCAAATGGAACCCACAAGGTGTCATGCAGTGTTGGGAATATGGATGGGTTGTGCAGAACAAGAATAATTATGGCAAAGGCAAGAAAGTTACCATTTATAATGTCTCCTGTTAGTTCTGTGAACTTTCATATAAATAAATCATTTAAGATTTAAATTATAATGCAAGTGAAGCTGGAAAAGTGAACAAAAGCCCAAGTGACTCCATGTGATTAGAGGAACAGGGCTGGCCTTCCATCTCCTGAAAAGGTTCCCTGCAGTGCCCTGTGTTGCTGTGCTGATGCCGTGGAGACCCAGCCTTTGGAGCTGCATGGTTCTGAGAGTTCACTGCCTGTCAGAACCACAGGGTTTACTTAACAGTAGAAGGCTTTTACTCAGTGTTAGCATTAAATATTGTGGCAGCAGCTCTTAGGGACTGTGCCATATTAGGCTGTGGTCCTCCATGCCAAAATAACAGCCAGCCTGCTGTGGTCACTGCCTGGAGGCTTCCTGGCCAGCCAGCCTATGGATGGGCTGTTGAAAACTGCACGGGCACTTCCATCTCTGAGCTGGTTCCAGCACAGTTCAGCTGCTACCAAATTGCTCTGTGTGTGACATGAAGCCCCAAACTCGTTTGACATAGCTCATTCAGTGAGGAGCTCAGTCAAGTGCCTTTGATTACTGGGACCTATGAACTGGTTCCTTACCAGTCCCACGTGGTTATAAAGTCCTGTAGGAACTCCCAAGCTGCTTCTGAAGAATGGTTTATTTTTCCTTTCAGGTTCTTGAAGGAGTCTCCAGGTGTTGTCTGCTGCAGAAAGTTGGAATTAGGGACACTAAGTGAGACAGCAGTGCCTGCATCCTGAACCCAGCACCGAGGGTCCAAATTCCATGTGGGAAAGCCCAGGCAACGTGAGTGTTTTCCTGCCTCCTGGGAGTGAGTTGCAGCTTGGACTTTGAGCTGCCCCAGCAGAATCCCTGGGTCACTGCCCCAGCACAGGGCAGCCGCTTGGACAGCTCGTGGAGAATCTCTTGTGGCCATTGGGCTGAGAACACTCAACTCATTTCACAAATGGAAGGCCTCAGCAGG
>NW_008595393.1:3321-25609 GCF_000691845.1 Merops nubicus | reverse complement strand
GCAGGACATTTTTCTGCAGAAGAGGGCATTTCGAGCACCTCCACAACTGCAGGGCTGGATGCCTGCCTCCAATGACTTCCTAAATTTTTCTTTTCTAAAAATATTGACTTGACTCTGCATATTGCTGTATAAGCTGGAGATGGATAATATAGTGCTGATTTTAAAACCCTGCCTGCTGCAGGGTATCAGAATGACTTCTAAAATAGTGCTAAAATGAGTCGCTCGGGAACAAATTTTCTAACCTCACATGCTCTGCTGGGTGTAGTGTGGCTTCCACACAGCCCCTCAGCCCCCTCCCTCTGTATCTTAATCCTCTAGACCATTTAGTATCCTCCTTTTACCCTAAGTAAAAGACAGTTGCTGGCTCTGATATTCCTTAAGTGGTAATCCAGATTAATTCAGCCTCTGATGGAGAAGCAGGTCCTATTTCAGCTGCCAAGAACTGTGGATTGCCCCACAGCACATCCCCCCCTGGCAGAGGCACGTACACACCGCGTGCAGAACGCCCAGAAGAAACTGTAGCTAACCACCTTATTAGTATTCCTCCCTCCTCTGTGTTTCACTTGCAGCAACAGAGGGCTGAGCAAAATGCAGTAGAACAGGGACAGAGACAGAGCTGGCAATCATCTCGGTGCAGGCTGCTGAATGTAGGGGGTGGGGGGGATGCAGCAAAGCAAGATTAATAACCTTGCCATAATCCTGTGCACCCTGGAAGGAGATACCTCTGGTGACGGAGCTGTTCTTGTCTTGATTAATTGGACTGAGTGAATGAGTGGCTGGCAATCCACCTGCTTTGGAGGCGACCCCCTGGTTTTGCTGCTCTCTGAATCCTCTACCCATCTGGGAAGGTAACAGTGAGACGTACCATCTGCAGCACGCACAGCAGCTATTGGAGGCTACTCCTGACAGTTTGCACTACAGTTTTTGGGTGAGCGAGGAGCCAGGTATATTGTACAGGAGGATATTTCCCTGCTCGAGCTCCCCAACCTCACAATCTGGTCCTTCAGCAACCCCCTACGCTCCCTGTTCCAATTGCCTTTGAGTTCTGGGCTTACTTTTGGCACGAGCTCCTGGACGCCTTTTGCTGGGGATGGAAGAGCAGTAAATGGAACCTCTGAAAACTAATTGTTTTGCTTCTGTGTGACTCGAGAAAGAGAGAAGTGACAAGAATCCATTCCAGCTGGAGGAATTTAAATTTCTTCTTGAAGTTTACAGAGGGACTGCACAAAAGGTAAGTCCAGGGGTTTGTCTACCCCGTCTGTTGCCTTGTTTGTATCTTGCTTGCTTGTTTGAGCTGGGGGAAATAGCAAAAATGTGTATACTGGGTGCCTATGGAGTGTGGTGTTCGTAAAGTCTGTGCTTGTGATTTGTATCTCCTTTTCACTACCTTCCCTGTGTGGTGGTTTTTCCTTCTCCCCCTGCCATACGAACAGTAAACCTGCAAAATAATGATGTGTAGCACTAGAAAATGTTAGTTAAATAGCACCAGGAAGCTCCTTTCCTTTCAAAGGTGTTAGAATTTGTAGGGAGAGAATTCTTTTTATTAAACCAGCTGAAATATTGGGTAAGTATTTAGAATGGGCAAGAAATATAGCTGGTACAATATCTTCAATGTGAGCCTCCTTATTTTCATGAATCTTGGCTAGTTGTTTCTCCCCCTCTGCATTTCAGTCAGCTCTGGAATGATGAATATGTAAGTTCAGAGCTGCTTCTGCTGCTGTTAGGGGAAGGAGAAGGTAACAGAATGGAAATTTGAGGGTTTGTGCATCACTTGTGTGAAGTTGATCTGTTTGGTTCTCATTAACCTCTACAATGCTGCTGCTCTCCTTTGTGGTGTTTGGTTTTTTTTGGCTAGAGAATTCATGAAATATATAGGGTTAAACAGTAATAACTCATATGTAACACTGCCAATTGCAAAGGAGTTGTTGTGGGGCCCTTAATTTGGGGGGATGGAGGCACTCCCAGGCTCTCAGCTGACCTAAGGAAAGGTTTTATCCAGCCCAGTTCCTAGCACTCGGGTATTGCTGGAGCTTGATCTGTCAATCCTAGGGCTGTGATGCTGCTCGGTGCTCAAACCTGGCACCTATCCTCCCCCTCCAATGCAGCTCCTGCAGGAGCAGCCTGGCTGCTGGAGCCTTCCCCCTCTCTCCATTAAATAAGAGGAATAAAATAGCATTGCACTGGAGTAGAGCGCAGCTCTCGGCGTGGAGCGTGTTTTATGGCTGCACTGATAGCACTTAGCATTCCCAAGGAGGTGAGAAAACCATCTGTAAATACATTTTGGAGCTGCTTCCTTCTCCAAATGGAATCGCTAGGTACTCGCTCCTGCTCAATTACAGGAATATAAATGACTAATATTGTAATGGTGAAGGAGGTGGTGTCTGTTTGATGGGGCTGCAGAGCTGGTTCCTCAGTGTAAAAAGACACAGTTAAAACAGTTCTAGCAAGCAGTCAGATGTTGAGGGGCTTCTATGTGCTTCTGTATCTATGTTCTGTGTGTGGAGGAGAGGGGGCTCCTGTCAGCCTTACAAACACAGGATGCATCAGAAAGGATGGACTTTTGATCCCTTTGGCACAAGGAAAAGTGTGCTGACCCTCCTGGTAATAGATCCTGTGTTTGTAAAGCTAAAAACTTAATGAAAAGGCTTCTGCTGCAGAGTAATCAAATCACTTCGTGGGATTGCATCCTGTCAGTCAGTCCCTCTGTTTCCCCCTGGTTTTGCATAATGGCTTTAAAGAGGGATTAAGGAAGAAAGGAGAGCTGGTGATAGGTGTGTTTCCCCCTCATTTTCTGGAAGTGATGCTCTGCGTTGCTTGTGCCTGTACTTTAGATGGTTATGCCAACCAAGCCCCTTTCTGGGCAGGGTGCAGTTTGCCTCAGTTTTCCCTCATTGTACTTTCCTCAAGCCCCATCCTGTGTGGCACACATCTGTTTGGGCAGGCTATGAGCTGTGCTCTTAACTAGGGGCAACAGGCTGTGTGCACTGAGGGCTACCAAAGAAAGGGGGTGCATGTGTACAAATGACAGCTCAGGATTTTTTAGATCCTTACCCTGATTTTTACAACTGAAGTATGTAATGAGGCCATGAAAGCAGAGATGGGGGCTGGATGAGAGCAGGGGGGAAAGGTTCTGCCTGCAGGTGAAACAACTTTCATATTCTGGGGAAAAAAAAAATATGACTGTGTGTCTCTGTGTACTGTGATGTGTAGGATATAATTGAGTGGTGTTGTCCTAAACAGTGTGGGAGGGTTGTCACCTCTGTGCTGGGAGAGAAAGATGCTCTGCATGTGGTGGCCAGATGCTGTTCATCACTTCTCTCTGGTGACCATCAACCCTACAGAAGCAAGGCTGCTGTGGATTGTTGGGTTTTTCATTTTAGTGGTTTTTTTAAGGTAGTATTATCTCCTCAAATACTGCAAGCTGAAGCCAATGGTGGTTATTTTACATTTTACCAGATTCACTGAAGAGGAAACCTTGTGCTTCTTCCCTTCCCAGCCCTACCTGAGTATTTCTGTGGGTTTAGGAGATATTGATTCAGAACTTAGCCTGCATTTCAGTTCTGACTTTCTAATTAATACTGTCTTATTGGGCTATTTTGGTTTGTACATCCTGTTAAATACAATATTGTATATATGATAAACCATGTTACATCACAGGATTAGCTTTGGTTTCTAAAACATTGCTATTCTTAAGGCAAGGATGGGGATGGATAATACTGGGTGGTAGCAGGTTTTATGTGGAACAAGCTTGAGCACCAGTGGGACCATGTGTGGGGTGGTTTCTTAATATGAAAACCATGTCAAGTGTTGACTTCCAGTGGCCCTTCCATTTGTGGTGTTTTTCATACCCTAAAACCCCATGTGCCTTTTGGTCTCACCTAATGTAGCAAATGCTTGCTTCTCTGTGGTTTTGGGTGATGGTATAAGCTCAGCCACCTTGCATTGCACATCATCTTGAAACACCAGGGGAAGGTCTGCATGTGTCTTGTGGTGTGGGGCTTGTGTCATAGAATCATTTTACTTGGAAAAGACCTTCAAGATCAAGTCCAGCCATCAACCAACACTACCATGACCACTAGTGTAGGCAAAAAGTCTCTCAGCAGGAGTTGAGTACAATATGGTTCTTATGAGCTGAATTACTTGAATGTTATTTCAAGAATAAGGAGAAGATAAAGGTAATTTTTTTTTTTTTCATTAGCTCCAGTTAATTGGACAGCTTTCTTCTCACATTACTGAGGTCAGCCAGCCAGGCACTCAGCTTTGCCAGCACATATCTCTGTGTTTCCAAGACCCAGGGTACTTTACACATGAATTCCTCCTTCCTCCTGAAACAAGCTGGGCTGACAACTGGTAAGTCAGTCTTGGAGCTCTGCAGTGACGTGTGAGAGAGGGAAGGATGGGAGAGGAGGAGATGCACCAGCAACTCCAGGGCTTGAACCTAAAGAACCAGCTCTGTGGGGTGGCAGAAGCTGTCAGGTTTGGCTGCTGACTCATCGTGTTGCTCTGCACTGTGGTTTTGTGCTAAAGGGATGACACTGGGCTTGGCTTGGAAACAAGGAGCCAGAAAAAGAGGAGTTTATGAGGGAACACACTGCTCGTGGCTGTGTGCTGCTCCAATGACACATGCTACGATGACTGGAGATTCCTGTGGGTGGACTCAGCTCTGAAGTCTCTAAGAGAATTAATAGTAAATAAAATTTACTTTATAGCCACTTAAAACCCCCTGCAAATACACCCTTTCAGCTGACAAGGTAATTGACTGCACTAAATGGCTTATTTTTTTCCTTCCTCATTGCTCTCCTTGGCATTTCTTTTGAGTCTGTGTCAAAGCATAAGTTTTAGGACTGAAGGAGACTCAGAACCAGCATCCCAGTGCCTGAGCTGGGGAGCAAGCACCTTAGCTCAACTCAAAATGCTTAAGCAGCAGATTAGAGCCAATTAATTTTCTGTTTGTGGTACTCCTAGCTGGAATTGTGAAAATGGAGTTGGTTTGGGAGATTGTTTAATTTTGGCTACTAAGGTAAGACAAGGTTTGTAGTGCTACCTGCAGTTTGGCCTTCCACAGATTGGGGTAGCCAAGAAGGCATCCTTTACTAGGAAGAGTTCTTGGTTTCTCTGAAATCAGAGCTAAGGGTCCTGTATTTGTGAGTTGCATGATGAGAAAAACATGAGAAAATGTTGACTTGAGACACTGTAGTTTTCAGAAGTGGTCCAAAAGAGGAGTGTTGAGAGCATTGTGTACATACACTGGTATTGGCTTCCCCTTTATGCTGTTCAGGTTGGTAAGACAGTAGTGGTGACGTTCCCAGAGTTAAGGTTCAAATGCCCCAGTGGTGGTCTGAGTTCTCTTACAGCTGTTTCATATTGCTGAGGAGCAAACTCGCTGTTTCTGTATGCTCAAAGTCTGCAAGATGCTGCTGTGGTAGAGCTCTTGCTGCCAAACAGAGTGGTTATATAAGGTAGAATCCTATTGATCCTGGAGGAGAGTGGTGGGCAGAGAGCTCTTCAGAAACTGGAGGCTTTCTTTCTCAGAACATATACTGCAGAGGTAGAAGTGTAGCAAGGGATCCAGATCTCCTCCCAGGGTGTATTGAAGACACTTTCTGTACAGGAAACAATTATTTTGTACCTTCCCTGCATTTTTTTTACTTAGCTGGCCATCAGTTACCATGAACTTTAATTACTATTATCAGTTGTTATATTATCAGTAGGTATTCTGCTTGTGCTTTGTGCAGTGCCATGACTAGCAGTCCTGTCAGTGTGAAACTAAAGCATGCTGAGGTGGGCTCATAATTGTGAACAGGGAGGGCTTCTGTCCCTGCTGCTTGGAGCTTGCAGCCCACAGCACAGAGCTTTTCCACAAGGCCCATTTTTTCCAACCTCCTTGATAAATTAAGGTGTTGTTTTGGTAGGTTACATTTATGGCAAGTGCTCATGAAGTCCAGCACGTACTAGTAATTAGAGACTGTCAGTTCCAGTCCTGTGGTTCCTGTTTACAAGGGTAGGAACAGGGTTGTATCCTTCTCTGTTTACCTCACTCTGAAATGGCACAATTGGAATGAGGGAAAGATAGAGACAAGGCAGGTGGGAGGCCAGTAACCTTTTTTTTTTTGCAGAAGTTTGCTTAATTTGATTTAACTCCCTATGGGAGTTAACCCAACGGTTTTCCTCTTTTTGTTGTTTAATTGTAGGAGAAAATCTTAACAGTGCAATGCAGAGCAATCAATCAGCAGGCTTATTTTCCATCTTGAGGCTTTCTGCTCATTTGTAAAGTAGCATATGATCTTTACTGTCTTCTATGTTGTCCTGGGAAGAAAAGCCACAATTGGGCACTACATATGTGGTGGATCACCAGCTTATGAAACCAGTAAGACCTCGTTATGGTGCCATGAGGTAAAGCTAGGGCTGGCACTTCTTTGCCTGCATGATTTTGTCCTTCCCCCTCCCCACTGCTCATCAGCTAAGCACTGTTGAAAGCCTCACACAGCTTGTACTTGAAGGGGCAGAGAGAAGGTGTCAATTCTGAGATCAGGCCTTTCTCTCGTAGTGAGGCTCTTTGTTTAAACCTGTTTTTATTTATAGGCTTTTCTCTGGAGCCACTTGCTCTAATAACTGTGCATTTCATGTGAACCTATACATCTTTACTATACCCTCAGTTATTTCAGGAAGAAAACGAGGCACTTTGAAGCTCAACGACCTACCTGCAATTTACTTAAAACCTGCAAGAGTAGCTGCCTGGTGGAAGGCAGAAGAATCAATAGTAAAAAGTAGAGAGGGAAGAGTGGAATGGGTGAACTCAGAAGTAGGAAGGAGAAAAATCACTGGGATTACCCCCAAGACAAAAGTAGTTTTAAATTGCTGCGAGGGTGCAAGGAAGGATTGCATTGTACAGACTGCCCAGGGAAGAAAATTGTCCTTGAACATGTGGTGAAAGTGCATTTTAGCAGTGTGGGTGGGGGAAGATGGGTTCTCTAGAAGGTTCTTTTAAAGATCTCAGACATATGCTTCAGAAATGTCACTTAAGTCCTAGGTCTGCATTTTCATTTCAAACCAAGGCTGAACTCAGAAGTAGGAAGGAGAAAAATCACTGGGATTACCCCCAAGACAAAAGTAGTTTTAAATTGCTGCAAGGGTGCAAGGAAGGATTGCATTGTACAGACTGCCCAGGGAAGAAAATTGTCCTTTAACATGTGGTGAAAGTGCATTTTAGCAGTGTGGGTGGGGGAAGATGGGTTCTAGAAGGTTCTTTTAAAGATCTCAGGCATATGCTTCAGAAATGTCACTTGGGTCCTACGTCTGCATTTTTATTTTGAACCAAGGCCAGATAGAGCAAGGCTAATAACAGGAGTACCATGGTCAAAACTCCATAGAGGATTTGGAGCTCACTTGAAAAAGCTTTGGAAACTTAAGGCTTGGGCTTGGATAGGAAATGAGAGCTGCAGTTCCTTAAGGAGTATATATTGAGTAAGAATAAAATGAAGTAAGAACCTGTCTTCCTGGGAGCAGTGCCTCATCACAGACCCTTCAACTACTGTGTAGTTAGGTGGTTGTAAATATTGAAGTTGTTTTTTACCTGTTGAACTGTGCCATCACTGCTCTCAGGGGGCAGTGCCATCTACTGCTGAACACAGATGACATCAGAGACCTAGCTGAGACCACGTTTGGGCAAAAGGCCCTGGAGAAAGAGACATTTTGTGTGGTTAGAAGTTGAAATGAGTAGATGCCAAGCTTCATTTTTTGGTTAGGATTGCTGGGAGAATTTGGGTTATCAGGAGTTAACGTTTGAGGCTGCGTTTGGGAAGCCTGAAGCAAACTGCAGCCTGAGGAAGAGGTGACTTCATGTGTAGGTGTGCAAGAGCCCAAGCATCCAGAGATAACATTCAAGTGAAATGTCTGCTGCACTGCACATTTGCATCACAAAGGAAGCCGGAGGTAATTTAACTGACTGGGTAGGTAGTTTAATTAGCTGCTGGGAAAGCAAGTGTTAGGGTGTCTGGAGTGGGTGAGCCAGACCTTGGACTGTTTGGCTGTGGCAATTTTTATGTCATCACCCACGTGTCTTTCAGGGAAAAATAAAAGTCAAAACTGTGTCAGCTTTGAAGAGATTTACTGACTAGAAAAATATTGTCAATGGCTTTCTCTTAAGAGCTATTTCCTGGAGACCCAAGTGGCCTTAGGGAGCAAGGATGGCCTCAGTCCTTCAGGGCTCAGCCCAGCAGTGCAGGAGTTCATTGTCACTGCAGTCCTTAGCCTTTCTCCTCCTCCTCCTCCTCTGTCATCCACACGCAGGGCTGGCTGCAGTAACCCTGTGCCCTCCTTTTACAGGAGTCACAACCCTTTCAGACCACAAAAGATCCCTTCCAACTGGGATTCCCTGGACTATCAGCTTTATAGTTTAAGCAGCTTTATGCAGTACTGAAGATGGTGACAGTTGAGAGAGGTAACTAGGAGACTTTGTATATTATAAACACTTGGCTTGGGAATGTGTGCTTAAGGGTCTTAAGCTGCCTAAAAGATTCTCTTAATCTGCCTTAATTCTCCTTATTATATTCTTGTTCTCAGGTAGGTGGAGATGCATGGTCTTCCTTTTCATGTAGATGAACAGAGAAGTTCCACACCTGTCTCCAGGTCCATCAGCTCCATTCTGTAGTAGGCAGCCTTGGGACATCCCTTTAACAGATGAGTTGTCAGAGGCTGGGGATAACTGCTTTGGATTAGTCCTGTTTTTAGAGAGATGCATCTCTGCAGTTCTACCTCCCTCTGGACTTTTTTTCCTCTCTAGAGGAGTATTTGGCACCAGGCAAGCAGTGTTAATTCTGCTGCTGTTCTTGATGGGAAGTCTTAGCTTAGAAGTTGAGAAAGAGAGGGTGGAATTTCCTTGATCCTGTGAGTTCCTTCTCGTGAAGACCTGTGTGAAACATTCCCAGGGTATCAGCTTTGAGTCAATATACCAAACACCTCATTTAACATATGGGATGTGTACATTCTACTAGGCATGTTTGCTGCAGGTAGACAGAGAGGTGAAATTTAGTACAAGGCCTGCCCAAAATATTCATGTTTATGTAATTCCCCATTTGAAATCAAAGCTCTGCTGTGAACTGTGAGCATTTTTGGTGGTTATTCTGTTGGAATTTTAATGGAAGCTTTTGAGGTCCTGCAGTGGAGGAGCCTGACTTATTTCCTCATCCCTTATCTGTCTGTGACAAACCTACATCATCTTTGTCTGCCTGGGGATGAGACAGTTGGAAGCCTTTGGAGGGGTGTCAGCAAGAAATGTTCTTCCCTGCTCCCCTCCCTTTCTCTTGACTTTTGGATACAGAGAGGGGAATTTGGGAGCAAAATGTTACGAAGTGATGGTTGTGAGGAGGCAGAGGAAGTAGAAATGGCTAAAGCACTACTCTGGTATTCACAAATGTTTGCTTTGCTAGTGGAAGTGAGTTTTGGATTATGTTGAGGAGGAGAGAGTGCTTTTTGGGAAGTAATGATTTTTTCTAAGTCTATGAATATTTGAGAAAACCCCATGTATTTCTAAGTGTAAAATGAGTAATCATTTCCTAAGGTTACTGTGTCCAGGATAGGTGTCTGTTGTACAATGAAAGCACTCTCCTTTTTTATCAGAAACTATGCCTGAGCTTTTAACACATTAATTCTTTTACTTCTGCGTGTTGCTGATGGTTGTTTCTCTTTATTCCACCTTTTTTTTTTCCACATTGTTTAGCTGTAATTGCTGCACTAGGAAGCTGCTTTCATGATCCTGTCCAGGCCCTCGGGCGATGGAAATGAGTAGAGAGTTCCAGTAAGGATGTCAGTTTATGAGGATAAGCATTTGGCCTCCAGTTGTTGTGCTACAAATTATTGTCTAAATAGTACTTTTCCAAAGTAGGTGCATTTCTGCAGTCACTTCAGGTTTGGGCATGTTTAATTATTGAAGCCTCGCAGTCAGCGCCGCCAGAAGCAGCAGAGGAAAGGTCACTGGAGGAAGAGGAGCTTGTCTGCTACAAAAGGCACTGATGTTGCATTTCATTTTAGCAGGGTAACACAAACACTAGGAAACATTAAGAATTTAAGGCTACACAGGCTTTATACCACTGTTAGTAATGGGACTGCAGAGTGCCCTCTGTTAGTGTAGTGCTCTCAATTTTTAATATTGCAAAGGAAAGGAAACACTTTAATTGTTTCAGTTTCTAAAGTGATGCATATGCTCCTGCTTTGTGTGGGAACTCTCTTGTTGTGAGGTGATAGCTCTTAAACAGCTAATAGAGTTGGAAAAAGCAAAAAGCTATCATAGCTGCACTGAAAATGTTTTGGACAAGGCTGTTAGTGTAAAACTAGTGTTTCTTTTTAACATCTCATCTTATGGGCTACTACTTGACTTCTAGTTCCTTTTTTCCCTGCAGTTCTGCAGTCTCAACTTTATTTTTAAGACTCCAGGTTAATGTTGAGAAGGAGCTGATGTGTGAGTGAAACAAAACTGGAGTCATTTGGCCCTTGCTTTTGCCCAGGGAGGGAAGTCTTTGTAGAAGTCTGTTGTTAACACAGACTTTGCCAACAGAAGAACTAATACCCCTAATCAATACTCTTTTTAGGCATGCTAACCCCCAGCAGAACAGGCAGTATGTGCTGTCTTCAGATACAGGCACCTTTGGAGGAACAGGCTTTTTCTGCAGGTGCAGGGAGCTGTGGGTAGAAGAGTCATGCATTTGATCTACTATAGCCCTGTGCAGCTACTCTGTGATCTGTCTTGCTTTTACTTTTTTTTATGACCTTTTTTGCTGTGGGGTAAGGCATGTATGGATTTATATTCTGTATAGGCTCCTAAAACTGTTACAGAGCTGTTGCATTAAGGTGGCAAATGGCTCCCCCCACATGTGGCCACGACCCCTCGGGGCAGAAATGAGAAACTTCCCCACCACCACCTTGTGTCCTCCTGACACTGGTGCCATTTCTGACTCACTTGCTTTCTCTGTATTATGGTCACAAATATCTTTAATGGCATTTTATTGTACTTAGAATGCCCTGAGCTTCATAAGATGAAGAAATGCTTTAACCTGCTTGGGCTTTCAGTCTCTGCTCGCAGGCACTCGGAAGCAGTAATCAAATTTATGTATTTATTTTAATTTATTGTGGAACAGCTGTTAAAACTCAGTCATTTGGAGAGAAAGCAAAACCTCCCTTCTGAGATCATACTGTTTAACCTGGCAGAACTGGAACTAAAACAGGATGAGCCATCAGCTAAACACAGAGGGTCAAGGCTGTGGTTCAGGTGTGTGATCTCTTGCTACCTGTGACCTTCAAAGCCAAAATTATTCTATTAAGCTGCTCCTCTGCAGGCAGGAGGGAGGAGCAGAACACTTCCACGGGTGTCCATGTAGGTTTAAATTTATCCTGCAGTAGCTGACACAGATGTCAGAGGCATGGATGGTGTTGGAGGTGTCTGTCTCTGAACTACCTGCTGCTAGAACTGCTGCAGCTCCCAGACGTTTCGGATGGGAGGGCAATAAAGGTGGGTCAGCATGCTGAGGTGGGGGGCAGCCCTCCTGTCATTCCAGGGTATGAGGAGGAAGCAGGCTGTTAGCACGCTGCTAGAACTGCTGCAGCTCCCAGACATTTCGGGTGGGAGGGCAATAAAGGTGGGTCACCATGCTGAGGTGGGTGGCAGCCCTTCTGTCATTCCAGGGTATGAGGAGGAAGTAGGCTGTTAGCAAGGTTGTTTTGGGTTTGCTTCTCAATGTTGCCCATGTCAATTGACTCTTTTTCCTCCCTTGCTTGCCCTGTGCAGCAGCTGGGGATGAAATAAAGCAGCTTCTGACTCATCCTCTGCCACACCAGCCAGTGCAACAATCATTTGAGAAGCATTAAGCAAGAGTCGAGGCACTAAATCAACCATGAAGCTCTGACTTGGTGTATTGGAGGCTTTGTCTGGCTGGCTGTTGTTTTGCACAGCCCCTGGTTTGCACGGGGCCTGAAGCTCCAGCCACAGTCTGTGCTGCAGCATCTGCTAACGCATCTCCTTGAGCCACAGAGTGGGGAGGGCTGGAAGGGACTTGTAGGGATGATCTCATCCCACCCCCCTGCTCCAGCAGGGTCAAACAGAGCAGGTTGGCCAGGATCATGTCCAGCCATATTTGGAATCTGTCCAGAGAAGGACACTACACAATCTCTCCTGGCAGCCAGCTCCAGGGCCTGGGCATCCTTGGAGGATACAAGTGTCTCATCCTGTTCAGATGGAACCTTCTGGGTTCCAGTGTATGTCCACTGCCCCTTGTCAGTGGTGCCCAGAGACAGGACAAGAGTCTGACCCCAGCCTCTTGGCCTCTCTCCTTCAGCTATTGATCAGTATTGATCAGATCCCCTCTCAGTTGTCTTTTCTTTCAGGTGCAGTAGCTCCAGGGCCTTTCTTCTTCATAGATCTCCAGGCCCCTCAGCATCTTGGTAGCCTCCACTGGACTCTCCCCAGTAGTTGCTTGTCTTTCTTGAGCTGGGGAGCCCAGAACTGGACCCAGGACTCCAGAGGTGGCCTCACTGGGGCAGAGCAGAGGGGGAGGAGAACCTCCCTCGATCTGCTGGCCACACTCTTCATGCACTCAGTCGTGCTGCACAACTGCAAGGCTGGCTGTTTCCCTCAAGGGCAACAACACCAAAAGCAGAAGGGTGGGACCAGTTTGGGTAACAGAGATGAGTACTGCAAACCCTGTGCAGGGGTGCTGCTGCTCAAGCTGCTGTCCCTGTGGAGGGAAGCCAGAGGGTGCACACTGCTCTCTGAGGAACCCAACTTGTTGAACTCAGAGTGGTCAAACCCTGCAGCACTCCTGGGGCTTGGAGACCCTCCACCAGCCCAGCCAGCTCACCCCAGCACAGGATCTATTTGCAGAATTCTGTTAAATAACCCTTGTAGCAGGAGTTTTAAAGAAGGTCAGGCTGTGGTGCGTGAGTCTAGTCACAGATTTGGAGAGACCTCTGCCCCCTGAAGATGATCTGTGAGGCATTTAATGGATATGAAGATTATAGGCTTCCATCAAAAAGTCATAGGGCTACATGGTGATTACTCTTAAATTTATGGAATATAGTAAAACATTAATACAGCACTTTGCTGTAGGGCTTGTTGAACTATCCCATAGCGTTTAATATTTGGGCTGTAATTTTCTGTTGAACTTGATGGGAGGATCCAAAAATAGAAAGCTATCATTAAAAAGCACATTTTTTTTTTTTAGATGGATTTCCCTCTTGGTATCTCTTCCTTACAGAGCAGATAGATATGGATTTAATCTGCAGTTGGAGCACAGAAGAACTTGCTACCCCATCACTCTTGTTGTGATACAGAGGATACAGTTAAAATGGTAACTAAATAAGGTGTTCACTCTCCCTTTGTATTGGGTAAAAGAAATATCACAACAGTATTGTCAGGAAAGGTTGGCTGTGAGTTTGTGATGTGAAGAAAGGTGCATAAAGATGGTGGATTTGACTTCTGTTCCTGTAAGTTCCTAATGTATTAACTTCCAATTGGATAAGATGTGAGGAAACTGTGTGGGGTTTAAAGTTTTCTGTTCTTACACAAGATAGAGGCAAAACTGCAGTGTGTGTACATCTAGGATGGATGTAAACTTCCATGGTTTATATTTTTATGGGTGTGTATACATGTAGCATATTTACTATATTTCTCTAGTAAGATTTAAACTAAATCTTTATTTCCAAATGAGAAGAAGATGAAGCAGCACTGAATCCTTCAAGTTAGCCCTTAGCAGCCTCTGCATAAACCAAAGTCCCATTTAAATCTGACTGCTAATGACACTTCAGTCCTGATAATGATGATCTGCCACTGTCAGAGCAGGGTTGTGTATATGGCAGGATACTTTGGGCTATTTGGCTTTATGAAATAACTTCAGTTGGCCTCATGTTTTGGTCTCAAATCTCAAGTACAGATACTACCATTCTTGTCTCTGCTTTCTGCATTGTTCTCTTCATACTACACAACACCAATTTTTCCAGACTTTAGGTCAGGGTGGCACAGTGTTTATTCAGAAGTGTGTTCTTGTTCTCATGTCTGCAGCCAGAAATGTTGTGTGGGGGTGTGTGTGTGTCTACCTACACACACTCATCTACTGCTTCAGAAGGTTCAAGTGCTTCTGTCATACTCCTGCTACAACTGAAGCAGATTTTCTGTTCAAAACATTAAAACTTCTTGTACTTCTGAGGTGAACAACTATAAGAGGTTTTTTTTTTTAGATGACCTTTTCTTTTTCCTTTTCTTACAATCTGTGGAAAGAATGTCAAGTTCCAGCTAAAGAGTTGGAACCAATTTTCCCCCTTCTCCTTGCCTTGTCTCCAGGAATTAGTTGTTGCATGTTTTGCTGACCATAGCCCTCTGCCTCCACTCCTGTAAGAGCACATCTAAGAGCTGTGTTTCCTCTGGCAAGTCTCTTTGAAAGATTGTGTCTTGGGCCAAGCTTTAAAAGACCATTTCAGTGAGTCCCATCTCTACTTTAAATCTTTCAAGCTTTTCCCTTTGCTGTTTTTCCTGACCTAAGTTTTTCTCAGTGTGATTGAAAGCAGACCGTTTAAAAATCACTTTTTCATGGTGACCTGGAACTGTTTTATGCACAGCTCCTAAAGCAGCATGATTTCTAAATTCAATTTATCTTGGTGCAGCCTAACACCAGGGGAACACCAAGTCACCAGCAGGGGTTCAGCATCATTTCTCTCCCATAACTGCCACTGGCCAGGGGCTGGAGGGGGTGAGAAGCCCTGGGGGAGATGTGGAGGTGGGTGCTGGCACCAGGGGCTGCTGTGGGGCTGTGCCTGACTCCTGCCCACTCCTCCTCCCAACTGTGCCTTGCTTGCCTCATTAAAGCAGCTTCCTCTAAGTAAACATAAGGTAGTGGTAATAGATAAGTGTAATATGCTTAAAGGCAAGTACATCAATCCAAATAAAATGGGTAAAATGTGCTCATTACCTCTCCTAATTCACCCCTTCCCCTTATCTCCTAACTATAACTTCACTTATAGAGGGATTTAATTTTGTTGTTACCCAAAAGTCAAAAGTTCAGGGCATGAAATACTCCATTAGGAAGAGATGTGCATGAAAGTAACTTGAGTTTGGATCAATTGACTGAGCAGGGGAGGAATTGAGCAGCAGAGGAATAATCTGGGTTTATTTCAGCCACTGGTCAGTCAAAAAAAAAAAAGCCTTAATCTTTAGAAAAAATATCAGGAGACTGCTCTTCATGGTACACTGGTTTTGATCACTCCCAGTAACACTCAGATAAGACACCAGAGGACTGGTGAATGTGAGTATTCACCAAGTCTTTCTCCTCTCAGGTAGGACACAGAGGAGGCACCTTCTCCTTTTCCTTCTCCTTTTACTTGTCTTTCTTACAGTTGTTCTGTGCTGTTTGCTCCCCCTCAGGGTTCTTCTGCCAGGCTGTATTTGGTTAGTGTGGAGTGTCAGAAAAAAAGTGCTGGTATTTTGGATCTACAAAGTGCTTCTCAAGTCAGTGTCTTCTTCCTAGATGCACAGAGAATATATGTGCAAGAGAGAGAAAGACAGTAGCTGGCTGCTTATGCTGGGATAGCCAGTAGGGTTTGTTATCCTCAGGAATAGGAGTGAAATCCCATTGAGACAAATATCAAATGGCCAAAGCTCTGTTTTGATGATTCATGTAGTTTTTGGTGTGTATAATTGTTACTGTTACTGTATTTAACTTGTTCAGAGGTATGCTTGTTCAGGACTTCAGATGTATGTGAAAGGTCATGGCACAAACCAGCACCATATGCATAGAGGACCCTCATACATCTGCTGTTGGCAATGAGATGCATGAGAGTCATCCTAAATGGGGTATCCACGCAGGAAAGGTGGGTGCTTGGAGTCAGGCATGCTAGAGATTTCTCTTGGAAGCACTTCATAATCCTTTTAAAAAGTTTCTTTCAGTGTCCCTGTGGTAACAAGCAGTAAATATTCACTTTACAGAGAGGAAATGATACTGAGATATTGGTAATTTTGGTGTGTTGCTGTAACACTTGAAGAGCTCCTTGCTCCTAAGCTAAAGCTCCCCCTTCTGTTGTGTTTTCCTAAGGGGTGAGCATCTTGGATATAGGGACTGTTCTGTGAGGTACAAGTCCAGTACAACAGTGAATAGTTCAATTAACATATTATACATGCCTCTATGGAAAAATCCTTCTGTGTATTTAAATTGGTCGTATAATATAAATTGATAATGAAATGTACTGCCACAAATGAAGGTATTTATCTTCTGTTTGGTTTGGCATGTTCCAAAAGGAAGAAGTAGGTTGCACAGGGGTTACGAGCCACTTCAGTATAACTCCTCAAAGGACTAGAGCAGAGGTGTGAGTTAGAAAAAACCTCCAGACATGGTGATACATTTTCATTTAGCTGCAGAGAGTAATATGAGTGTTAGTAAGGTGCCGTTTGCAGCACTGTGATCGATCCTTCCTCCTGCTTAAACCCAGTCCTTATTAATAGTTTGTGTGGTCAGCAGTCATTGCAGAGAGGTTTTTTTTTTTTTGAAAACAGTTATGTGCTTCCAGTTCTGTCTCACTTCCCTTCCATATCTGTGTAAACTTTGTCCTTCCCTGGGAAGAAAGGCATTCTGCTCTCCCTCTCCAAATCTCACTTGACATTTAGCAAGGGCCGTTTGTAAGGATGTCAGATTGATGAGAGCTGTTTGCTGAAGTCTCACCATGTCCACTGGGCTGAGCAGTATCTGTTGTTAACAGCCATAATTATTATGAACAGGTTTAAAAGGACAAGCTTATTGCTGCACTTTGGCAACGAGCTTTTCGGCTGCTGGTTACACAGCAGCAAGACTTGGCACATTATGTTGCTTTTTATCTTCAAAGTGCTTACAGGTATCGACTAATTAAATGCATTAGAGGCTCTCTGTAGATCCCCTGGTTGGGGCTTCTTTGTTTATGTTGTACAATTGGTGAATGTTTAGATCCACAATGACAAGAAACAGATAGAGACGTGATGCTTGTGATTGAGGAGTGACTCCTAAGTTGTGCTGAAGGCTTTCAGACCTGGTTTCTCTTCACCATGCAGCCCCTGGGAATTTAGGAACTGGAAAGCCTTTCTTCTTTGGCAAGAAAAGGGCTCCCAGGTACGGCGATGGAAATAACCTGAGGCAGCAGGGTCACTTACTGGAGGTGCTGGAAGCTGCTCGAGTGGGTGAGAAGTTGCAGGAGCCTTGGGAAAAAAAACAGACAAATTGAGGTTTGGAGTTAGAAGTGTGCACTATTTGGAGGAAAAGCAACCTGACCCACAAGTTGCATTACTACATTAACTTAGTCCTTGAGTTTTTACCAAGGATCTTTTTCATCAGGCAGGTTCCTAGAGTGGTTGCTGGTGTGTTTCTAACCCAAGCATGGGATGTTTTGCAAACAACATGTTCCTGTGCTAGCCTGATCATCTTGTACTTTATCATGCAGACAGCCCTAGGCAGATATGTAATGGGATAGGTACTTGAGCCCAGGATCTAGTGACAGTGTGTGCTAGTGGACAGAAATATTGCTGCATGATAGCCAGAGTGGACATGTGGCCATATGTGGGGAAAAGCAAGAGCACATTTGGCCAGCTGACTGTGTGGAGTTTACCTGACCAGCAATGGGACAAGTTGTCTTACTGGTGTATTTCATGTTCATGGTGGCACTAAGGCTAGGAATCATGATGTGGCTTTATAGCTACTGCACCTGCAAAGCTCCTGCCTTTGTTTTTGAGTGAACATTGTGTTTGTGGAGGTATCTTGGCACTCATTGTCCTAGTTTGTAGCAGAGGGGGGAATATCTACTTTCCTTCAACTTCTCCAAGTTTGGAGGAAGGTGATTGCCAATGAGTTGCAATACATGAATCTAGAAGCACCATAAACTGCAGAACTTGCTGTTTGGGCATTTGTGTCCATCCTTGCCAGGAATGATGAGGTAACCTTTAGCTGACTGGTGTTCCTGTTCAGCTGGAGCATGCTCAGAACAGCTGTACTGAGCTTGAAACCCTCTGGTACGTTTGAGCCTCTCAGATTTGACAGCAGTTAGAAGAGATTTCCAGGCTGGATTTTCTAAGAGTGGTTGGTCTTTTTGCATAGGTGAACAGAAGTCACTTGGAAGAGTTCTCTGTGCTTACTGATTCTTCTTGTGCCATTAATAGCTGTATTTGTTTCACAGCATGTAGTAGTTGACTCTTTATAATCTCACCTGAATTGGAATCGAGCTTCTGTTCCCTCTGGCATTGGTTAGGTTCAGTTACCACATTTTAGCTTTACCCTTTTCCTTTCCCCCACTCGTATCTGCAGTGTTGGCCCAAGTAGTGTTTGTGATCCCAGGATGCTGTGGTTGCTCACTGATGTAGCTGGGCAACTGGAATCCCTCTCTCTAGGGGGTTTTTAGCCAGCCAGATGTTGCTTTTCTTGAAAATCCTGAGGTGCTGCAGAATAATGTGAAGATATCTCCTCTGTTGGCTTACTAACTTCCAGTGAGCCTTAGTTACCATTTTCCAGCTCCTTTTGGAGGGATTGTCTGAATTGACCCCAAATAGTATTGTTGGCTTTCTGTCTCTGAATTAGGGACACAATTAGGAGAAGGGGTGATTCACAAGTCTTAAATACCCAGAGTTCCAGGGTGTGCTTTTCATGATTGCCTGTCTACTTAGCTCTTCAGTGGTGTCTAATGTTATGGGAGATGATATTCATTTTGAGGAATGATTACTGCTGGAATGGAGTTTATGGAGAGACAGACTAGCCCACTTGGAGACCAACAAGTAGACAGCTCCAAGAGCAGGCTGCTATAGCTGTGGGTTTGGAAGGATGTCAGGATGGTGTCTGTCCATATGTCTGTCCACAGAAGGATCAGCTGGACTCGTGTCACTTCTGGCAGATGTCTTATTTCTTTTTAAAGACCCCCAATGATGAAGCCTACACAGACTCCCAAAGCAAACTTGCCCTTTATGTGAAGCTAATAAGTTGTTATTGATAGGTGCCCGAAGAGCTGGAATATGACAAATCCAACTGATAACATTAATGCTGTCAGCACCCTCATCCTTACACCAACACTCATCCTTGTTCCCATCAGCATGTGCCTGATCCTTTTGCAGATTATGGTCTTTTAATTAGAGCATGGCAAATTCTGCCAGAGATGGATGTTCCCAGTGCTGTTTTCTCTATTCCACCACACTGTTGCTGGGAAACCTGTGGGTTTGGTTTCTCTTGGGGCTGGTGCTGGGGACAGACATTTGTTCTGGAACTTGGCTGAGGAGAGGCTCCTACTAGGGACAGTCATTTGAAGAACTCCTGTTGAGGGTTTAATTGCTTCCTGGTATCTGGTGGTTGGCTATCTCATGTCTTCCTCCCTGTAACCATGGGATCTTCCCTCCAGCAACTGAGTCTGTTTTCACACACAGCACACAATGGATTTTAGGGCACTTGGTGTGAGTAGGGGTAAGTTTCCATCCCCAAAAGGTGGGGATCCCAGAGAAGTCTCAGAGCAGATGGCACTGTCAGCTTCTGAGGAAAACAGCTCAAGGAGAGGGGGAGAGGAATCCAAGAACACTGTCTGTAAGCATGCTGTCAGCTGTCTTCACTTACCCACTTAGGTTCAGCTCAAACCTTGTCATGCTATGCTTGGAGCTACAGGTTTGTCCTCCCTTTGCTCTGCTCCAGAGAACCACGGCAGAGCTGTTCACTGAGAGAGCAACTGGGCAGGAGGGCCTAGGACAGAAGTGTTCTCCAAAGGCTGCAGTTAGAGCCCCAGGTGACCAAGTAGAAGAACAGATATGGGACAAGGTGAGAATCATGCCAGTTCTTGAAAGCCTCAAGCCTTGCAGGAGCCTCTGGAGCTAAGCCATCTCTTTGTTCCTCTCTCCAGGTGCTCAGTGGGGTTTGATGGGCCATATGTGTGTAGAGAAAAGAGTGACCAAAACTTTCCCTAAAGCTGGGTCTGGGGGTGCAGCATTCACCACTCTTTGGCTGCGTGGAGAAGTGTTTGCTGGTTGTGAAATGCTTGGAGACCTTGGTGTGCAGCTGCAGTAGAACTATTTTGTCAGTGTCTACTTTGAATGTCACTCTCCTTTTCATTTTTATTTCTGATTATCACCTAGCTGTGGAATTTTTCTGATGTGAATCCTTCCTTGTTTCCCCAGATTTCTTAGTTCAGAATTCAAAAACATAATTGAAAGTGTTCTCTTTTTCCTCTCCTGAATCCTTGTTTTGGTTCTGTTGTCATTTTCTGTCTCATAAACCATGTGTTACTGGTTTTCTACTTGTGATTCCATAGCAGGAGTTTTTAGGCTCTCAGCAATGTGGTGCTGTCCATGCTGTCTGCTGAGCAGCTGCAGGAGAAATCATCTTTCTCCCTGCAAGACCCTGTGCTTGCACATGCAGGATAGGGCCAGAGGTTGTTCAGACACACAGGTAAGGCAATAGTGTGTGAAGGGTGGTTAGGATATCAAACATGATGTAGGCAAAACAAAGACACCTATTTTAGGAGTCAGATTGTCTATTTATAGTCCCTTGCTTGCCTTTCTGAGAGACACGTTAAAACTGCATCACCTGATGTGTGCTGGCAGTTGGCTCCCCAAGAAAGTGCTCCCTGACTGCAGAGACATGGAGAGTCTGTGAGGGAAGGGAGAGCAGGTTCCTCTGTGGCTCGTTACTGTGCTAATTAACAGAGACAGACCCCTCTTCTGCCTTTGTCTTTGTGGAGGGAAGCACAGGGGTGCTGGCTGCCTGCAGGATGCCACTTGCAGGTGTCCCTCAGGGTTTCCTCTGCCATTGGGCCCTCTCCAGGGCTGGTGAGTGTCAGGATGCCACCAAGGGCGTGGGGGAGCTTTGGGGTCCCTGGTGGAGGCAGGGTGGGGAGAACAAACAGGTCCTCCTTGGCTCTTCATCCTCAGCAAAGACCAAGACAGACACAGCAGCTGCAGCCTGGTGATGCTAACTGATGTCTGGTGGGGCATCGTGAGCTTCTCTTGATGCTGTCTGCTGACTTGGTCACATTTTCATGTCTTGCCTTTACCATTTGGACTCCTGGGAGGCCTTTTGGGGGACTTCCAGGGCTTCAAGGGGCCTCTCAGAAAGCTGGGGACAGACTTCAGCAGAGCTTGTTGGGACAGACAAGGAGTGATTGTTAAGAAGCAAGAGGGAGATGTAGATGAGCTAGAAGGAAGTTGGTTTTGTGTGTGTGGGTTGTTGGTTTTTTTGTTTTTATTGCTGAGGGTGGTGAGCCCCTGGCCCAGGCTGCCCAGGGAGGTGGTCGCTGCCCCATCCCTGGCACCATCCCAGATGAGGTTGGCCAGGGCTCAGCAACATGCTCTAGCTGCAGATGGCCCTTTTGAATGCAGGGGAGTTGGACTGGGTGATCTTGAAAGATCCCTTCCAATGCAAGCCAGTCTGTGATTGTATGATAAATAAATGTCTTCATCTTGAGGGGACTGCTGCAAGTGAATAACAGTGGGAGTCAGTAAGTTGCTTTCTGTGGCTTATTTTCCTTTGCCTTCAGGTCAAGTTGTTAATAGTGTAAAACAAAATATTCTTCTCTTCTGTGGCAGAAGCTGTGAGTACTCAATTTATAGGCTCATTGCAGTGATATTGGTGTGACCCATGGTGAAACTGCTGATTTTGTTACTCTCAGCCTGAACACCTTGTGGGCAAAACACTTGAGAAATGATGTGGCTGCGCTGGAATATTCCTGGTAAAGATGAGGATGGGAAATAGTCATTTCAACAGTCCTGTGGGACGTGGCCAGTTGCAGCATCTCCTCTGTGGTTGTCCTCCCCTTCAGCTGAAGTATCTCAGCTTCTCAGAAGTGGTGTGTCCCTCCCTGCAGTGCTGGTGCTGGCAGTGGCAGTGCTCAGGGCAGCATGTGACCCTTCCTGCAGGTATCACTGAACCCCTCTCCCTTCAGTGGCAGCCCAGGGAGGAGCATTGTCTTTGTACCTTGTCATCCTGGATGTGCTGCAGGAGGTTTTTCTGTCCCATCTATGCCCACGTGTATTTCTTTCTTCTTGCATAATTCATCTTTGAAGGATTTGCATTTGCCTGGAGTTGAAAGTTCCAGGAGCGCGTTGCAACGGCGAGAGAAATGGGGGCAGAAGGAGCTGACTGGGTGGGTTTGATTCTGACCTGGCACTTCTGCAAATTTATTTGTTGTACAAAAAAACACTTAACTAAGAGGTAGTTGAGCTGGTGCCAGTAGAATATTTCAGACTTTATAAGTGGCATGACCCATTTATATTTTGACTTGAAGAAGCACTTTGGGAGCTGCCTCAGCACAAGGTGACCATCTGTCC
>NW_008595393.1:0-3290 GCF_000691845.1 Merops nubicus | reverse complement strand
AACTGGCAGCGTGGGGAGCCACAGCCCTCCCTGTGCCTGTGTGCAGCTCCACCCACGGCCTCCTTGCCTTAGGCAGGAGTTTACTGGCTGTTGGATACAGAGAATGTCAGAGAATTGGTTTGATGGGAAAAGCCCTGTAAGATCATCAAGTCCAAATGTTCCCCCAGCACTGCCAGGTCCCCACTGCCCCATGTCCCTCAGCACCACATCTCCATGGCTTTGAAAACCCTTCAGGGATGGGGACTCCAGCACTGCCCTGGGCAGCCTGGGCCAGATCTTGGACAACCTTTTTGGAGAAGACATTGCTCTTCACATCCAGCTTAAACCTCCCCTGGTGGAGCTTGAGACCATTTCCTTTTGTCTTGTTGCTTGTTCTTTGGGAGAAGAGCCTGACCCCTACCTGTTTCTGTCCTCCTTTTGGGGAGTTCTTGAGAGCCAGAAGGTCTCCCCTGAGCCTCCTTTGCTCCAGGCTCAGCACCTCCAGGTCCCTCAGCTGCTCCTCACCAGACCTGGCCTCTAGACCCTTCCTCAGCTTTGTCACCCTTCTCTGGACACGCTCCAGTCCCTCAGTGTCTTTCTTGGAGTGTCTGGGAGCTGTGGGTCTGATGGAGTGCATGGTGCATACGTGGGGACAGTGACAGCCACCGGAAAACAGATCTCCCAGTTCTTGCAGAGCACCCTGAGTTGAGCTCTTGTGCTAGAGCACAAGTTTAGCTCTCCACACAAACCAGGGTGTGAGTATCTTCCATGTGGGCATCTCTCCTTTAGAAGTAGATCAGCCAAAGACACTTCCAAGAAACTCTACCTTTTTTTTAACAACTCTAGAATAATTTTTTTCATGGATGTGACACAGCACACAGCCACAAGCTTTAAAGCACTTAATAAAAGGAACTTGGTAACAAGCAGTTGGCCCTCAATGAGGATCCTCTGTTCTGTCACATCTGGCCATGGGAACACCAACTGTGGTGCTAGTTCTCCCTGGTTCCAGCCCTTCCTTTCCAGGCTGTCACTCTGAAGGCTTCACCCTCTGTTGAGCACCACAGGATGGGGACTGTGCCCAGCAGGGATGTGGCTCCTCATGGTTTCAGAAACAGTCATTGGTGCCACATGCTGCTGCTTGATGGCATCACAGAAACCTCCAAGACAAGGCAATCAAATGTAGCTGAACAGCACTTAGCTGGGAGAGAGGGTGTGCTGAAAGGTGGGTGTGACCTTTCCAGATCATCACTCTGTTGAGTATAATTAATGAGAAGGTCCCTGCTGGACTGCCAGGTCTAGGGGCTGCCATCTGAGGGAGGGGAGCTCAGGGACAGGTTGGACGTGTGGCTTCTGAAAAGCCCAAATGCCAAAATCCGGTTGGGAAAGAAGGAAGATCATAAAGCATTGGGTAGCTCAGGTATGCACCATATCACTGTCAGGTTGTTGACATGAATGCCTGTGTCACCAGTTAGGTCAGTGCAACATGTCCCTGACACCTCTGGCAGTTTCCCCCTCGCCTGGGAATCGTTTTTCACCCCCCTGATGCGCCAGGAATCTTCCACCACTGCCGCAGCAGCGCCCGTTCCCAGCCTGGCTGCCAGGGAGAGGCTGTGCTGCAGGTTAAGAGCTCAGGCAGCCCTCATTTCCCTTTGGCAATGCTCTGTTTGATCCTCTTTTGCAGATCAAATAAATACACTGGAGAGGAAGGGAAGCGGCGAGTGTAACAAACCCAGACCCCAAAGCCCCCCCGACTGTTAAATCCTCTGCTCACACAGTTCTGCCCCTGCTCTCTGGTTTAAACCCAAAAACCTTCCCAGTTTCTGCCAGCAACCAAAGCTGTCCGGTTGAATTTAATCAATTATTTGGCACTGTCTGGCATATTTTGCCTGACTGGTTATTATACATTTATTTCTCTTCATTTCCCTCCCATGTTTTGCTGAAGCAACAATAGCACGGAGACGCTTGCCTTGCAGAAAAAGAATCCTGGTGAATCATCCAAACCTGATTCCTTGCCTTTGTCAGAAGAAATTTGGTTGTCTGTGTGGGGACTGGTCACTTGCTCTGTCTTCTGCTGCTTCCCCGTGGCTAGTTCCAGTCTCAGATTGCTTCCTCCTGAGAAACACCAACAGTTCTGTCATATTTAGTTCTTTAACATGCAGAGCGAGTGTAAAATTGACATAAAATAGGCTCTTCTTAAAAAGATATTCTGCTGCTGTTGTGAATGAATTGTTTCGCTTGCTCTGTCTTCCTCTTCTGCTGCTTCCCCGTGGCTAGTACCAGTCTCAGATTGCTTCCTCCTGAGGAACACCAACAGTTCTGTCATATTTAGTTCTTTAACACGCAGAGCGAGTGTAAAATGGACAGAAAAGAGCCTCTTAAAAAGATATTCTGCTGCTGTTGTGAATGAATTGTTCTTTTTAAGGCTTAACTGATTTTAAATACTAGTAATGAGTGTATGGAGGTTTTTGGAGATAGTTTGGGTGTGTGGTTGGTTTTTTTTGAGACTGCAAAGCTTGTAGAATTTTATTTATATGTGTTTATATATAAGTTTATTTTTAGAACCTCCCTCTAGTCCACTGGGCACTGTAGAGTTTTTGTATGTCTGGACACTCAGTAGAAGAGAAAGATGATGGAAGTGTGTTTCTTACCTCAGCAAAGAAAACTGCTGTTCAGCCATCCAAGTCACCACATTCATTTCTCCTCATTTTAAGACTATGGTTTCTATAGTTAATTACTCAGAGCAACTGCCAGCAGGTCTTTCTCTGCACGTGGCAGAGAAGATCTTCTGACAGGAATCAGAATCCTGAATAAGAATCCTTTGAAATCTTGTGTTACCTTTGTAATGAGATGTGCTGTTAGTGCAGCCCTTCCTCTGCACCTACTGCAGTGCCCATGTCTGGAAAATTGGAGACTGTTCAAAAACGGCTCACTTGGGTGCTTCTAAAATCCACGGCCACCTTCACATCTTGTGATTGAGACAGATCTGGATGAAAATTGCTGAAGAACAGGCAGTTTCCCATGGGCTCTGCCTAATGGGTGTCCTGGAAGAAAGATCCCACAGCTTTCAGAGTCTGCAAGGCAGCAGGTAGGAGATCAGAGCTTTAGAGACAAGACTATATGGGGGCTTTTTGTTGGTTTTTGATAGCTAGGGATATGAAAGCAGATGTCATTTGGCACAGGAGAAGAATCTGGTTTTGTTCTGAATGGTTTTCCTTATACTCAGAGGCAGCACTGATGCCACTGAGAGGCCTGTGTGAAGCTCTGGAGAAAGACATGGCTATAACTTTTGGAAGAGGGATATTAACAACCAC
>NW_008595392.1:58390-81679 GCF_000691845.1 Merops nubicus | reverse complement strand
AATTGTATGAGATTTAACAAGGCCAAGGGTGGGGTCCTGCACTGGCTTTGGGCACCACAGTATAAGAAGAACATTGAGGTGGTGGAGTGGGTCTGGAGAAGGGTAATGAGGCTGGTGAGAGGGCTGGAAAATGTGCCTTATGAAGACGAGCTGAAGAATAAATTATGGCATTGTTTAGTCTGGGGAAGAGACTGAGAGGTGACCTTATTGTTCTCTACAACTACCTAAAAGGAGGTTGTACTGAGGCTGTTGCTGGTCTGTTATCCCAAATTACTAATGATAGGATGAGAGAAAGTCACCTCAAGTTGTGCCAGGGGAAGGTTCGATTGGATATCAGAAAGAATTTCCTCACTGAGAGGGTGGTTAGGCACTGGAATGGGCTGGCTGGGGAGGTGGTGGAGTCATCATTCCTTGGGGTGTTCAAAAATGAGTAGAAGTAGCACTTGAGGCTATGCTCTACTGGTTAGGGAAATGTTGCAATGAAGGTTGGACTTGATGATCCTAGAGATCCTTTCCAACCATAGTGATTCTGTGATTCACAGAATCACAGAATTTTAGGGGTTGGAAGGGACCTCCAGAGATCATCAAGTCCAACCCCCCTGCCAGAGCAGGATCATCTAGTCTAGGGCAGGTCACACAGGAATGCATCCAGACAGGTCTTAACAGTCTCCAAGGAGAGAGACTCCACAACCTCCCTGGGGAGCCTGTTTCAGTGCTCTGGAACCCTTACAGTAAAGAAGTTCTTCCTCATGTTGAGGTGGACCTTTCTTTTCTCCAGCTTGTATCCAATGCCCTTCATCCTATCACAGGGTACAAGTAAAAGTAGGTTGCCCCTTCCTTCCTGACACCCAGCCCACATATATTTATAGACATTAATTAGATGGCCTCTTAGTATTCTCTTCTCCAGACTAAGAAGACCCAAGTCTCTCAGCCTCTCCTCATAAGGCAAGTGTTTCAGTCCCCCAGTCATCCTCGTAGCCCTTCACTGGACTCTCTCGAGTAGATCTCTGTCCCTCTTGAAATGGGGAGCCCAGAACTGGACACGATACTCCAGGAGAGGTCTCACCAGGGCAGAGCAGAGCGGGAGGAGGACCTCCCTTGTTCTGCTGGACACACTTTTGTTAATGCACCCAAGGATACCACACGGGCACACTGCTGTTCCATGGAGAACTTGTTGTCCACCAGGACTCCAAGGTCCCTCTCCACAGAGCTGCTCTCTAGCAGATCTCCTCTTAACCTGTACTGATGCATTTTATTACTGCTTCCCTGGTGCAGGGCTCTGCACTTGTTACTGTTGAACCTCATGAGGTTCCTCTTGGCCCAGCTCTCCAGTCTGTCCAAATCTCATTGAATGGCCACACAGCCTTCAGCTGTATAAGCCATACCTTCCATTTCCATGTCATCAGCAAACTTGCTGAGCAGACACTCTATACCATCATCGAGGTCGTTAATGAAGATGTTGAACAGGACTGGACCCAGCACTGATCCCTGGGGGACTCCACTCCAGCTGGACTTGGCATCATTGATCATCACTCTTTGGGCTCTGTTGTGCAGCCAGTTCTCCACCCATCTCACTGCCTGTTCCTCTAGTTCATATTTGCTGAGCTTGCTCAGGAGGATGTTATGGGGGACTCTATCAAACGCCTTCCTAAGGTTAAGGTAGACTACATCAACTGATCTCCCTGCATCTACCCATTCAGTCACCACATCATAGAATGCTGTCAGATTAGTCAAGCGTGATTTCCTCTTGGTAAATCCACACTGACTAGTTCTGCTAACCCTTTCTTCCATGATTCCATGTTTCTAAGTTATTGTATCATGTTACCAGCACATATTGTCTATAAAACCTACAAAGAAGTGTCATCTTCAGCATTCAGACCAAATGTTTCATAAGGGCTATTATGTCCCATGATGGCAATTGTCAAAAGGGATGTGAATAATGCAGTGTTTCATTTCCTAGAGCTTTTTTTAAATGAAGGTAATCTAGTATTAGTTCATAATTTTCTGTCAGAAATTAGGTAGATTTCTTTGTGAGCTGCTGGTAAATACAGTTTCTACCAGCACTGACACTGCTACTATTTTCTGAAAAGCTCTTTGAGTCACAAAGTTTGAAGAAAGAAAACAACACGTTTTCATCCTATTCTGGTCTAATCTAAATAACATGAAACACTTCCTTGCAATACTAATTTACTATTTAAGGAAAAGAGGAGGGGATAGTTTGTTTACTATATTTTACTTCTCTGCTGAAATAAGTATGTGAAGAATTGCTATCTATGTGAATACATTTCACATTTAAAGGAGAAGACATGAAAGTCCATTATGTTTGCCAATTAAAATGGTAAAAGTGGCATACCGCAACAAAAAGCCTGACGATTGGCAGTCCTACACTTCTCTGTCTGTTCTGTGTTAGTTAACACACAAAAGGAAGATCAGACCCATAGGTAATTAAAAGGTAAGAATTCTCCATGACAAGAAAACTAAGGAAATTTTGTTGTCCAGATCTATGAATTGCAGAAGGGGATGTTTGGACCATTTAATCAGAAAATGGGATGAAGTTAAAGATGCAAGCTCTTCCTTACATGTTCAGAATTCCTACTGACTTTGATAGGAACTTTACATGAACAAGGAATGCAAGCTAAAACATGAATTTAAATGCTTAGGGTAAACCTAGGAGAGTGGGAAAGCTCCTGTTGTTCTTTGCAATAGTAAAGCAGCCAATGAGTCACAGTTCCCCTATTTGCAGTGAGCCGCCTCCCTGTTGTTAAGAATCAACTGACTTCAAAAGAAGGGTCTGGACATTGTTGCATTTCCCCTGTCTCAGACCACCACCACTAGTTTGCCCTTGTGATGAAGGATAATACTGCACCTGTATCTTGGTCCAATTCATTTGTAATATGTGGTGAAACAAGCACAAGGCTTGATGAGTCATATAACTTTTCATGACTCCTTTTTCTTCTACATCATTTTGCAGATAAGCTATGTGAGTACAAAATTAAAGTTATGCACTCTAATATGCAATTTTAATCAATTGATAATAACTTTTATAAAATGTGTGCTTAGCAAAGCTTTAACTGCATATATTATAACAATTCTAAAAAGCAGTATAAATTCACAGCATCTTTTGATTCTTTCAACTGTAATGTTTTTGGATGGCATAAAATGTCACATACGGGGATAAACTCTTTATTCCTTTTTCCACCTAGATCCCCACCCCCAACAGTACCTGAGGGCTATTATTTTTGTTGTATTCTTCCAAGAATTAAATGGAAGATGTTCCATACAGTTCGAATGTAAATGATATAGTGGTATGCTAAAGGGAATTAGAACAGCTTTTTCCACAGGGGAAAATTCCTGTGTCTTCTGTATTCATACTCTGCCATTTGCTATACGCAGTATTGTAGGATCCACAGACCAAAGTGAATGTAATTCTTTTGCATTCCCTAATCTTACTTTTAATCCCTGTCACAAAAATTATATGTACTATGTATTAAACACTACAGTCACTGATGGACTGATGGGAAGACAAACACACCTATGTGTTCATGGGTTGTTTTTTTTCTTAATGACGTGGAAGTTTTTTTTTTTGTTGTTGTTTTTTGTTTTTTTTTTTTCAGTTCTTTTGCCTGTTTAATTATTCTTATGGTACAAATCCCTGGCTTTATTATATTTCAACTCCAGTTGACATAGTCTCAGCAATATCTTTTAACACAGCTCATCTACTATATGATCAGTCCAATTGAAAATATCTACCGGTTACAGTTGCAGCAAATTTACTGTTATCTAAGAAACCTTTTCCAAAAGATTATCATAAATTTGTTTAAACAGAGAAAATTAGTGTGAATGTGTTAAATGACATTTAGTCATTAGTAGTAATCTGCTGATTTATTAAGTTTTCTTAAAGGCAAACTTCTACCAATCTTTCAAAAGAAATTCTGTTCAGACAAAGACTGAAGTTTTAAATGCAAAGAGGGTTCAGAGTTACTGGGTGATATTATGTGTTTAAGATAAAAAAAAAAAATTGTATTTAATGAACAATGTAAAGATGTAATAAAAAAGGTGTAAACAATTGATTTTTGAAAGATTCTGATTGTAGACCTGTTGGCTGGGGCTTGTTATGATGCTACTCCAGTGCAGAGCAGCTTGAAGTGCCAATATTCCACATCAGCCTCTGCACGGTTCCTACAAGTAACATGAGAGGCAGTCAAAACAGCAAATTGCATTGGTGGCAGCTGAGCCAGCAGCATGTCACCTGTGAAAGCTACAGCCTTGGTGGAGCTGACTACTTCATGCAGGGTCTTTATACTACTTGGCTAACGTTGAATAAGCTGGTGAAGGCCAAAAATGGGCTGGTAGCTGTGCTTATTAATGTTTCCTGACACTTCCCAGTATAAAATGCTGATTTTAGTACTTTTCAGTTTGCCAGTTGGTAGATATTTGGGCTCAAATGTTCCTTAGTGTCAGCTCAAAAGTGGTTAAAAAGTGTTAGAATGTCTTTTCTGCCAAAATAATCCATGCATTTCTGAGAATGAGACAAGTATGGTGTTTTACTCATGATAATAAATCAAAAAGGAGGGGGAAGAGGGAGAGGTGAAAAAGGAAGAAATTATTTGAATAATTTGAATCTGCAGACTGATATTTGGCAGGTAGGGATAACAATGTAGGATGAAATTTGAAATTTGGCTTTTGTTGCCACTGTAAACTATAAGGTTTTGGAGATAAAATTATTCAGGCTCAGCAGAGATTTCTTATGTCTTAAGCACAGAATATTAGTCAGGGAAGGAGTGGAGAAGTTGCACATAACATTTTTCTTGTCTGTGCAGTTCTGTAGCATTTTAGAGCCACAGGCACACAAAGAGAAAGTAAGAAGAGCCTGTTCCATGTAGCATGCACACCTATTTCTGCCACGTAGGAGCAAAGGACAGAGCTGCAGGAAATGGGTGCAGTGAGAAAGAGTATCAAAGGGATCAGGCACTGTGTGACTTGGACTCTATAATGTAAAAATCAGGGAAAAGGTGGGGTTTGTATTGTCAGAGGAATTTGAGGAGTAAAGATTGTAATTGTTATGATAGTGAAAATGGGGCCTATATGAGAATCCAAGACTTTGGAAGACAATAAGACAGCAAGTGAAGTCTTTGATGAATTGGCTCCCGGCAATCTGAATCCTCCTCCCAAATCTCTGACAGTAAAAAACATACTGTCTCCTTGAACTTGAAAAGATTCTCAGCACTCCTGAACCACTCCATTATTGTACTAGCTCACATTATTGGTAGTCTGTATAATGATTCAGTTTTTCCATTCATATATATATTAATGTTATTAATAAATGTGTGAGACTTTTCTGGTGGCATATTGTAATTAGAAATGTTATAAATCCAAATTTAGTAATACTTGAGTAAAAATTGCTTGAGTAATCTTAATTTGTAATCTCTGTGGGCAAACAGGAAGAAAAAAAAGAAATTATGACATAATAGCATGCTGGCTTTCCTCCAGGAAGCATACCTCATTCAGTACCCAAGAGGGGATGCTTCTGGGACCAAAACAAGGTATTGCTATGGCCTGGATTCCACATTTGCAGCAGAAATTGGAATGTGTATAGTGGTTGAAGCAAAGACTGTGGGAGAACAGGGAAAAAGAATGTTTTAATGATTAATTCAGTCAATGACACCTTGGAGAACAGAGTAAACTTCTGCTAACTTTTCACAGGTGACCACAGGTTATGTGTTTCCCAGCTTCTCCTTGCCTGACTCGAGACAGTGGCCAGCTTTGCAGAAGTACTTCTGAACTTCTCCAGTGACAGCTGAAGGTAATAGGAGAAGATAACTGAATATAGCAGAAGCTTTATAATGCAAATCTTTCTGAAAAATGAGCCTTGTTCATCTCAAAGACAGGCAACTGAAACCTCAGTCTTTAAAGGAAACTCTCAGTCCATCAGTCCTTTTCCCATTTCTGCTGAGCCTAGTGAGGTTATTGGAGTAACATAATTTATAACTGTGAAGAACTCAGAAGACTGAGTTCTTTATAGTCTGTAGGTTTTCTATAGTATGATTATCACAAACATCATCAAAAAGGGGCTAAGATATACCCATTTTTCTTCCTTCCACTTCTTCCTAGTAGGGGAAATTTCTGAGATGTTTTATTTTGGATTTTTAAACATAACTGAATGTTCATGTGTGTGATTATTTGCTTTAGAGACAAGATCAAAAAGCAGCAAGTAGGGAGCTAGAAGTGATTTCACATTCTTTGGGGTGTACACAATCTCACATTGAGTTTAGGGAACATTTGTCCCCAGTACAAATATGTTTGTGTGCTTTAAAGAGAACCTCCTCAATTTGAAACAGCAACATTTCACGTCTTTTCCATACCTTCACCTACAATTTCACCAAGTATTTTATAGGTTCAGTATCTATGGTGGTGTGCATGAGGTCCTTATCTCTCTTCTCCTCTTTCTCCTCTGTTTGGACTGCCATAGATCTTACAGCTCATATGGCCATATTTCGTTCCTATGTAAATTTGAGGACTGCAGAAGGAAGAAGATTTACTTTGATGCTGAGAAGAAATTAGACTTAGCTTAGCAACGTACTCTCCCAAAGAGAAGCACTGCAAGGGACTATAAAATTGAAAGTCCCAAATGCTACAGACTTTAAGGCCATATACATCACATTGCTACAGTTCAGTTTGAACAGATACAAGACGATTATTCCAGGACAGGGGAAATACTAAACTATGTAAACTATGTTATCTTGAGTTATAGTCTTCAGGAATCTTACGAGGGTGGGCAGGGAGTGGGGGTGGAGAAAGGAGGGAGAAAAAAAAAAAAAATTGAGACAAAGTAACAACTATAAATGGATAACAGGAAGCTGGTGTTAGATGGAAAGTTTAGACAATTTTGTTATTTGTAAAATATTCTCTGATTGGATTGTTTTTTCCATTTTCATAAACTTCCTTCAGTTATGGCCAACATCGCAGAATCACAGAATGTTAGGGATTGGAAGGGACCTCCAGAAATCACCAAGTCCAACCCCCCTGCCAGAGAAGGACCATCTAATCTAGGGCAGGCCACACTTAGAAGGACCTTCTAATCTAGGGCAGGTCACACAAGAACACATCCAGACAGGTCTTAAAAGTCTCCAAGGCAGGAGACTCCACAACCTCCCTGTGGAGCCTGTTCCAGTGCTCTGGAACCCTTACAGTACATAACTGACAACAGGACTGTGAGTCTAAAAAGCATTGAGAATCTTGAAGTAACTCATTTTAACATCTATCTTTTGTTTTGACTGAGTTTTAACAGAGGTACAAGAATAAAATTAATAAGGGAGATGAAAATGCAAACAATGGATAAAGGAACACTGACAAGTAAAGAGAAATAACGAGAAAAATATTATTCACCACTACAAAAAAACCAACCAAAGAGTTATCAATTAATTAATTGTGATCACTAGAAATGGAAGCAGTTGTTAAGTAGTTAAAAGTTAAAAATAAATCTTTTACAACTAAATTATTAGATATCTTAAAAAAAAAAAAAAAAAATGTTTAAATTCCAGCATAAGTAATGCAGACAACATGAGGAAATTTGAAATATTCATGCAGAGCGTCAAGCTGGATAGCAAAAGGATAATGGGAGTACAGAGAAGAAGAAAACACAGGAGGCACACAAGCTCTCAAGAGATGGCATTTTTTTTTTTTTTTCCACATAGAAATAAGTAGCAAGGCTGTGAGAGTAATGCTGTGCCTTTAGAATGTGATAACCATAAATACATAAGCAGAAATAGCATAGATGAATTGTCACTTTAATACTTTAAAAAGATGGAAAAAATATTACATATATTGGAGGGGAAAGGGGAAAACAGTGGATGGGGTCCACTACAGAATTGCAAACTTATATTTGCATACAGAAAAACATCTGGAAATACTACCAGAAACTCTGTCCCTAGGAGTGACTTTAATTTCCCAGATATGTACAGGAAAAAAATACTAAAAAGAAATGAAGGTTTATATAGTCTTGGACTCAGTAACCAGCAAATTTATATGCCGGATAGAATCATGCTTTATTATTGCAGACTGAGATTACTTGCCTTTGGTAAATAGCAATCATGTTTCAGAAAAACTAGCTGTAGAAAATAACCTTAGAGAGAATTATCATTAAATAATTCCCCTTAAATTAAATAGAAGGAAAACAACAAACTAGCCTTTAGAGCTTCTGATTCAAAGTGAAGACTTTAATAAAGTAATTTTCTATTTAGTTGTTCAGCAGAATGAGAAACTTGGCTTTCTGTTCACAGTTCACTATAGAAAGAGTGAATATTAAAAAAAAAAAATAAATTAAAAAGGTGGAGTTATGCTGAAGTTCAATTTTCAGTGAGGTTATGGGGAAGATATGGGAAGCAAATTAATTACCTTTTGATACAGAGAAATACACATTAAGTGTTTCGTCTGTGAAAACTGAGGGATTATCACTATCCCAGAATCATGAATACTGTACTGGCACAATATTACAGCTTCTCCAGTAGAGGTACGGAATCCATCATCAAGCTTCAGGAAATGCCACAGAACAGAAAATATATTAAACGTTACATATATTTAAGAAAGTAAAAAAGATGATTCTTACAGCTGTGACTGTCAGACTGATTTTACAATAGGAAAGAATGAAGGCACAGAGATACAGAGAAAATGTGATAAAACACAACCTGGATTTGACAAAGACAGATTGTGCCAGACTAACCTGATATCCTTCATCGAGGAGATAATTGATTTTCTAGACAAGGGAAATAGGACTAATCTAGATCTAATCTACTTGGAAGCAAGGAAAACATTTGATCCTTAATAGGAAATTATTAGTTTAACTAGAGAAGATGATGATTAAGATAAGAACTGAGAAGTGGATAAATAAGACACTGAAGGATTAGTGACAACAGTGTGGCACAGAGGAGTTACATTGAAATGCATGATCAGTCCTGAGGTTGATACCAGTATTTTCAGCTGTAATCTTGGCTTAAAAATGAGAAAGTGATGATGAAATTTGCTAACGCCACAAATCTGAGAATCTTCATGACTCCTAATAGAGGAAATGGACTCAAGTACTGAAAGTTAGAAATAGCATTATTTCCAAAGGAACTGCAGAAAGAGATTCAGAGATATAAATAATTATCTGCATTGAACCTACGAGGATTTTGGTGTTCTGACAGGAATTTGTACATTTTATGTCTGTCACACCCACTAAGGTTGATAAAATTGCATGTATAGACAACTAACTACACAGTAGCAGAAGTGTATATTTGATGGCAGGTGTCATAAAATAGCTCAGTAAAGATATTGGCAATTGCTCTTCAGTCCAATTCAGTTCAATTAGGTGTTTTCTGCCTTTTGTAGTGTTGTTTTTACTGCATAGGATTTTCTGCTTTGCTTTGGGCTTTTTGTACTGTGAGAAACATCTTCCCTTTCCTTTTTTTCATATAATTTGAATTTGTAATTAAATAATTACACCCTTTCTTCAACCAAGAGGGCCAAGAGCTGCCTCAAAAGCAGAAAACTTGAAGTAACCTGACAGAAATGAAACATGATGCAAATAAAAAAAATGCAATGGCTCCTCTTCCTTTTGGAATCTGATTTTATCACCAATGATTTTGCAGTATGCAAAGCCTCTTACTACAAGGAAAGGAAGAGATTGCTGTTTGACTGAAACAGGAACAAAATTCCACTTGAAGAAACTTCACAATTCCAGAGGCCAGGTGATTAGTTTAAACTGACCAGCTATTTATGCAACTTCTTTATTTTTACCCTAATATTTTTTTTAAATGTTTTCTATTTCACATTAATTTGTGAATGAGATCAAATAATTTATCTGTTTGCATCTGACTACTTTGTGTGCTTTTTGGTTGACAGACGTATTCTATATACAATTCTGTTAACTGAGTGGTGATATTTTAGCAACAATACTTTTGTTATAAAAGTCATAATCTATATGTTGCGGTTTGAGGCTTGGAATGGGGGCGTGACCTTCCAGCAACTGGGAGGACCCTGGGTGGGGGTGAAACCATTGTATTCCCTCCCCTTCCCACACACACTCTGATAAGAGGCAAGGAGTGGTTTCTAATTTCACTCCTGCCTTGGAGCTCAGAGAGGGAGGTTGTCCTTTCACTCCGTGGGACCCTGCAACCATTCCTGAGGGTTTTGTATATTTTATTTTTTGTACTTTTTCCCCAAATCTTTGTATATATTATTTTCCTTACCTCCCTTTTTCGTTTTCTCTTCCTTGTTAAACAATATACTTCATTTTTTTTTCCAAAGTGTCTCTCTCTCTCTCGGGGGGGGGAGAGTCGAGTACATAGTTCTGTTCCGTGTGGGTCCTGCCCTGAACCCCTTTTTACACGGAACCAGGACACTATAATAAGTCATCTTGGGAAATAATGTTATGCTTAATGACTAATTTAAATAAAATCAAGGTCATTATTGGACTGCATCTCACATGCACATAAATATTTTATCCAAACAGGTGTTGCATCTATTTTGATACAACTCATAATACAGAACCCTTATAAATTACAATATTGTTCTTTCATTTCCAAATTGTTTTAAAATTTCATATCTCTATCTTCCAAAGATTTGAATATTTTTAATCCTTTAAGAATACTTATAGTTAACAGTGAAATGTTTAGCTATAAACATATGAATGAAACTCCTGGTGAGCTTCAAAGGTGAGTTTGAGTGTATTACTACTGAACCATAAGCTACTTTGACGAGTGACACTTAGAACTAATCAACAAAATTCACAAATTTTATTTGGTATTGTTTAATCTGTATAAGCAACTGTAGCTCAGATAACTTGCATTATATATATTGATTTAATATAGTGCAGCATCCACAGGAAATGCTAAAGTAAACATTTGTTAGTAACAGTTCAAGCAAATTTTCAGTGAAGGACTACTTGCTGAATACCTTTGGATGTTTAAACAGTATATGGATGTAGATAAAAAATATAGATATGGATATGGATGACATAGATATAAGCAAGGATATCACAGACTCTTTGCTGCAGACAGAAAAATGATAACATGTCAGGTAATTTATGGATTGAATTCTTTGTTCAGAACAGTGATCTAGTTCTCAGTACAAATAAATTCCAAATATTTTAAAAATATTAAAAAAAATAATAAACCCAAAAACAATTGTGTGAAACAGTATAAGTTGATTTTATATAGAGAGATCTCTCCTTTTAAGTGACATAACACTTTTCTTCAGCAAAATGGCCATTATCAAGTAATGCAATCTGAAGCAATTTGTTTGACATAGAAGATAAGACACACACTTATAGATTCTTCAGAGCTTTAATGTAACTAACTGAGCCTCATAAACAGGTCACTCCTTTATATAAACTGTAGTAGTGAGCTCCAAAGCATTCTAGTAAAGTTAGATGCCCAGTCAATTTTAATGAGTATTAGGCTTCCAGCTCCCTTAGGCAGATTTCAAAATGTCAGCCTATAATTACAAACAGCTTGGACCAAAGCCCATTGAATTTAATGGAAAATCTCCCATTGATTTCAATGAGCATTTGGATCATTTACTTTACTCTTTGCACAAATATTTCTAAAGCATTTGGATAGTAAATATCACATACTTTAGAAACACTACATTGCAAAGAATATCTTCACTTTTCAGTATATTGGACTATTTAGAAATTACAGGGAAAAAAAAGACTATGGGAAGCCATATAATTGCAGAAATATTATAAATTTTGGTGAGAAATATAACACAAATAAAGTAAAGCAAAGCAATTTCACTACAGAGAAGGTCAGGATTGTTTTGCAGAATATTTTCAGCGGAAAAAAAGCAAATGAACCAAACCAGAAGCTTTTGCAAGGGACGGCTGACTTTAAGGAATGTAACTATTGGCAAGGAAAGTTTTTTAAGGTATTGAAATTTTCTGGATAATCCCTGTCAACATTTTAAAGTAATAAATATTGGGTTTGGTTTCCTCTACTTGGAACTTTAATTATAGAAACACAGATAATTAATTTTTTGTTTGTTTGTTTGTTTGTTTGTTTGTTTCATTTAAAGAATATATTTTTTCTGACCTGAAAGACTATTCTGGTTTATTTAGGTTGCCCAGACTGTGTAAAGTTTCAAGTCTGCACAGAGGAAAAGTTTTACTTCATAGCACTTATCAAAAGTTAACCTGTATCTTCCTATTACTAAGCTGTATTTTAACAGTTTACAAGTCTACCTTTTCATTCCTCTATATTCTGGTATCATTCTTCTACAGACACACTAAAAGCCTTAGGCATGAATTGTTGGCAAAGTCACAGACAATACAAACAAAGGTGATTATACTGTGGAGCTCCTCGTACGACAGCAATCCAAGCAGGTGGCTCAGCCCCAGGAACACAAAATGAGAGCATGACACCTGGTTTATCATCATGCTATAATAAAATGCTGGTAGCCAAATGCAGAGTCCTGAGCAGGGAGTTCAAATGCAGGACCAGAGACCATTCCATACTTTTGGAAAAGAGAAAGGAGGAAAAAAAAAAAACAAACCAGGAGACAGAGACAAGGCACCACAAGCAGTAGTTAAATAGAATTAATATAGAAGTCAAATGTAGAAGAGGAGACATAGAACTCATATAGACCCTGTGAAAAAGCACTTAGTGGGAAATTAGCTGATATTAGAAAACATAGTATGGTGAAGTAGAAGGGAGCTAAGGAAAAACAGTCTTCTGTCTCTCTTCCCTTGAAACTGGTAATTCAGAGAGTAGATGATCAATTAAAAAAAAAATAACACAGACAAATGCTAACATCTCTTCTAAAGCTCAGCCTTCTAATTAGCTCTGCCTTCATCATTAGCTTATGCAGACATAAACACACATGCACATGCTCACACACACAGAGACAAAACTGCACTACAGTACAATTATTGTGCTGAGGCAAGTTAAGCTCTGTCAGGCTTGGGGGATTTAACCAGTTACTGTCATTTAACATAGCTGTAAGATACTCTGAAGCTATACTTCTACCCTACACAAAAATGTAGATCGGCAAAGAAACTTGAAACTTGGGCTGGAATCACACTGAGAAGAGAGAACAGAAGTCAGATATTAAAAACAAACAAATGAACAATATATATTTATATAAATATAAAAATATAGATAGGTACATTAGATATTATTTAAAGTTTCTCTTAAGGTGTCACTGAATTCCCTCTTAAGATGTCACTGAATTCCAACATGATCTTGACTGCTCAGAATGAGTAGGACTAAGTGAAGCTTAAATATAAGTGTACTTGTAACTCAAAGAAGAAGGAGCCAATATAGTCTTGCCATAATATTTTTTTTCATAAATGATGAAACTATTCAGAAAAAATCAGATGAGGAGGTATTTCCTTCTACCCGTGCCTAACATGGTATCCTGGTTTTGTATGCTTTTTAAATAAAGTATCTTAACTGAGGAACCTAAAAAATGTCCTAAATTCCTAAATTCCAAAAAATGTCCTATGAAGTCTGAGATCAAAAGCTCGTGAAGATATACACCAAGATTTTGATAGTCGTGTTCAAGTTTTGACTTGTTACCATTCTTAAGAAACAGAATCAAAAGTAAAGAAATTGTCTTTTTTAGTTTTTTTATTGTTCAAACTAATTTGAATTTGATCCACAAGACAAATAAATGTTCCTTTAAGAAACTGAAGCAAACACTTTTTTGAAAGAGCTGTTGCAAACCAAAGAGATATTTTTGAGAAACAACGAATGCATAAGAAACTCCCTCTCTCAAACCAGACAAACCAAACCAAAACACCCTACGTATGTCCTTCACATAAGAAAAGGATGAAGCAAACTAAATAAGAAGGGCTGAAACACACATAATTGGTAATTTTTAACAGTTCAGAGCAGTGATCATCTTCTCTACTAAGCAGTCATAAAATGGTAAGGTTGTATTTTATTTGAGACTTCTTGAAGAGAAGTACATTGGTACAAACAATGCATACTAACATGGAGTTCAAAGTTTATGTTGAAATAAACGATGATTTGATGGAGGATGGCTGTTGGAAGATTTCATGATCACTCGGTAACATACAATCTCACTGCAGTCTCGGCACTACCATAAAGGACAGCATTAGCATTTTAATCTGGATCAGGCTTGTGCTTTTGAAGTGAAGCTCCTTAATTTTCCCCACATATGGCACTTTGCTGTGCTATGTGGGGAAGTCTAGGAGCGCAGAAATTAATAAAGCTAAACCAAGAGCTTCTCCCCAGGAATGTGAACAATGAGCTTGGACTGCAAGTGGATGTTCGGTTCTTGTGACCCAACACAGCCAGCCCAAAACCCATCAAAACAAAGGCAACTGGATGACCAGTCCTCAGCGACAGATATTTTGGGTTCCAAACTAGCTCCTATTATGTCACTCCACTCGTTAGTGTAGGCATGGCCCTAGAAATACATTAACCTGACTGGCAAAGACTATGTAGATGTGCACATATGTATGCACATTTCTTTGTAAACTTCAGTGAAATACCTTTCCTTTTTGGACAGATATGCTGGAGCTGACTCTCATTTTAAGGTTTTCACTATGTATTCATAATGGCTTCACAGCAAGAACAATAAAATAGCAAGAAGTAGTAACCTAATCTTACACTGTTGCATTTTACTGTTCACTTTAAACAAACTAATAGCAGATTAACTCAGTATTTAGGCAAGTCGAGTACAAATTAATTGAATTTTGTGTATTTCTATTACTTTATCATCTAAGTACTGCTCATGTGGTTTGTCTTTACCACAAGAAAGCTGCTCTGTCCAAACTTTGTTTGTGTATGAGAAAAAGACAGATGAGTTTTCCAAGTGATTATTTTCAATTCTATAGACAGAGAAGGGAAACATCAAACTTGAACTCAGATTTATTTTGTAGTATCTTCACTTCTACTATTCAGTCAAGATAATTTTCCCCCAAATATAGCAGACTTCTACCTAATAAAAATTAGTTAAAAAAAAAAAAATAATATCACCATGATGGATTCTAAAAATCCACCTATTCACATTAAATAGGAAGACAAATTATGACAGTTTATTAGATAGTATTTTTTTCCAGATAGAAAGTTATGTCTTCTCATAATTACATCTTTGTAGTAGACTGTCAATTTTGACACATTTTTGTTAAGAAAATCAAAACAATATAAAATCAGATGTTCCAAACACCATAAAATGGCACAATTCTATTTCTATTGAAAGACTGTTTCAAAATTTATTGCAAATATTAATAATACAAGTAAAATATGTTAATCTGTGATAAATTTTTCATTTACATAAAAATGTAACATCTGGTTACTTAAAGGATTTTTTTTTTCCCCAAATAATTAATTAATAGAAATTGTTTTATTTTTATGCCAGATCAGAAAGAAACTATGTATATAATGGAATTTTCTACAAAGCAGAAATGCCAGTTTCCTTCAGGCACATATTTAAATTTTTATCCATTTGAGAACCCATTGTTTTGAAATACTTACATGAGAAATTTCCTCTGTGTCACATTGTTCTTTAAGGTTTGTGTATCAACATATTAGTTCTAGATGCAAACTGTCAGTTGACCATCATAACTTCTAACAAATACATTCATTCTAAATTTTTTCCTGTTCATTTTGGTCATGGACCAGAGAGTTAGCTACTGTATGGTATCTTTTTGCATGAATTTTCAGGGCACTATATTCCTTTCTACCCATGAGGATCCACTCTGCCTGGTCTAATGATTAATTATTTAGTGTTTTTATGAAATGGAAGTGATTACAATAGATATCTTATCCTGCATGACACAGACACAGGCAACAGGCTAACAGTTTTAACCTCTACAGTCACTGAAAAATTCACAACGTAATCAATGGATTCATCATCACATCTTTTCTGGCTCTTGACGTAGACGTGTAAAATCCAGAAAAATCACAGTGTCTTACATATTATTTTTAATCTACCAATCTTATGAAATGTTAGTTGTAATGATCATTCAAATCACATTATTCAATTTATCAAGCTTTTTATTTCCCATCTCATTTATAGAGAGCCATGCATTCATTTGGCCCTGATCCTGCTCCTTGTTTTTCATGTCATTCTCAAAGGTGATTTTGTTTTGGCTGTTCTTTGCTGACTTTTTCTGACATTTTTATGCCTAATTTAGCCTTTATTTGTGTAAACACACTCAGAACAGATTCAAAATTTCATCATGAGCAATTTTAAGTAGCTTTGTGCCTTCTCTGTTCCCTATTCTCAGTTTAAGCACTTTGTGTCATTAGTCCTACACTTGGTAGTCATCCCTCTGGGCTGCCCTTCTCTACCATGACACATACTATTGCTTGTGATATTTCTTGTATATTATATACCAAGAATCCAGCACTCTGCAAGTATTGCAAAATTTATGCTTATTGAGCAATATTGAGTTGACGTTGCATTGTTGGTTTCTTGTCTTTTTTTTGTTTGGTTGGTTTGGTTTGGGTTGGGTTTTTTGTTTGTTTGTTTTGTTTTGTGGTTTTTTTGGTTTGGTTTGGTTTGGGGATTTTTGTGTTTTTGTTGTTGTCGCTGTTTTGGTTTTGGTTTTGGTTTGTTTGGTTGGTTTTTGGGTTTTTTTCCCCTCTATTTTCTTAAATGTCAGTGGTCATAATTTTTTAGAATTTAGATTGTTTTGGTCTTCTCCAATGACACTAACCAATTCTGGAAGATCTATTCCTGGTATAACATAAAATGCTAAAACTATGCCTGAAGATTTTACATTACAAACTAATCTGATTTTTCACTTTATTTGTAAGTAGTGTAACTATTACAATGCTTGCCCCAAATCTTTCTGGCTAATATGCTACCTTTAAACTTTACGGTGTAATTTTATCTTTTTAGACTTTAAGGGATGGATTCTTACCTGTCTCTAAGCACATTCTACAAGCAGAAATTAATGTTCTTAGGTGAACTATGAGACATTATTATTCCTTATTTATTAAATTTGTAAACTATTCCCAAGCTACATAGACCATATGTATTGCCTTGTCTTGCTAATGTCAAGCAAACTAGAGTTTACTATTTTTTCTGTCTTATGACCGTGCTTAATTTACTAGGCCTTTATCATAGTAATTATGTGTTTTTATTCAGCTATTAATGCATATGAAAGGCTTTATTCTTCTTTAGCAACTCATATATAAAGATACAGTCACGTGCAACTTAGAGGGGGAAAAAGACCACAATGTATCTAGCTGTTTAGTCTCGGTGTTAAAGGTCATATAGGAAAAATATTCTTAATGTAAGTCAAATTAAATATTGGTAACAAAGGAAAGAAAAATTTTTCTTCAGCACTGACATTTCGCTGGTGGAAGCTTTATGTCTGCTCATTAAGTTGCACTAGGGAATTTAGACAGCCCAGAGGAATATAAAACAAAACTAGTGCCATACTATGACAACTGAATATATCACCAAAACATCACTATTTAGTGCTGAAAAAAATACTGAACTACTCTTAAAATGCGACATTTTATTTAGAACCGTTTTTTACTCTAATTTTGTATATTAAATACACAGTATATTGTTTGCTTGATAACTGTATCCTTATAGTGTTGTCATTATTTCTGAGAATAAATGTTTTCAGTATGAAATAGCACTGATTTTCTTGCTTCAGTAACTAAGTTTCTAGTCCAAAATAATTGAAAAGCAATGACAATAAAGCTCCAAGGCATGACATCTGTGCACAATCTGGATTCTGCACCACTGAGCTTCAAAAAGAGATAAAGGAGAGATGTCATTCTAACAACACTGTATGGTGACCATGATGGTAGCACATATAAGCCAAATTTCAAAGCTCTGTGCAAACTTAGTTTAATAGTTCTACTAAACCAGCTGTTTCATTTAGTGAGATTAATATAACAACATTTTCCCATGTAGCTTATAAATTCTTTGTGTGTCATATGATCTAAACGTAAATGAGGGTTTACAGTTCCAATTTCACAAAAGAAAATCTAGGAAAACCTGACTATTTTATGCAGCCCATATTCCAAACAAAAAGATAACCTGGCAATATGAGAAAATACCATGCGTGTCATTGCACTCCCACCTTCCAATCATGCAACAGTGATGTGACATATTTTTAAAGGGAGTAACATCTGTTAATCTCATAATTCATAAATTTAGTTTAAGTAAATCCAAATGACCTGGGATATATACAGCTCTGGAGTAGAGAGGAGAAAGAAAATTTATGCATGACATTGGTTTTTCATCACAGGATTCTGCTATATTGCTTGTTAAAATAGAGTTCTGCCTCAAAGCTTATATAAATGCAACAGTTGAGCATAAACCACTCAATAAAGCCAACTAATCTGGCTGTAGCAATTTAAGAAGTTCTAGTAATGCAGTCAGTCCTTCTAACAGAGTTCACTGCCCTGAGAACAGAACAGAGGAACTGAACACGTTCCCGTGCTCACCTGCTCTGGAGACACTTCTCACATCTCATCTCAAAGGGGTGGGGAGGGCAAGTTTGTAATTAAGATATAAGCTTTTGCACTGACGTTGTTTTGAGATTGTATTAAGATGTGTGAGACACATGTTCCAGCCTGGTAATTCTTTTGAGCGTGACTGGTGTTTGGCAGTGGCAAAACTTGACATTGCAACTGCCTGACCTTTGGGTCAGCTTAAGATTCACAGCATCTGTCTATCAAAACCTTTAAGTTCAGCAATGCAACAATTAAGTGTCCTACACTTGACTGGAGCCAAAACATCAAGTCTTTATACAAGGTACTGAAAAATAAAGGGAACTACATTCAGTTCAGCAGAGAGGAAGAGACAGTTTTCATTCCATAGGCTGCTGGAGAGCCCAGCATGTGTGAGAGCCAGATTCCTCACCCTGCTTCAGGCACACTTGAGGGATTAGGCTCTGAGACCCCCAAGTCAATTAGCTAAGCAGTGCAGTACCATCTGAGTCCACCTGAGTGCATGGCTCAAAGAAGAAATGTAGATACATTGCAAAAGAAATTGCAACAGTGTCATTAGTGTGCATCACATTCTGAAAATTTACATTGTGAGGGCAGAAGCCTTTACAAAACTTGTCTTTAGCCTTTATCATTGTGTGGCATCACTGATCTAAACAAAACTATAAAGCTTCCACTTGCAGTTGATGGGCTATGTTAACATCAGGGCTAAATGACTCATCATTCTCAGCTCAATCTCAGTTGCACTTCCTTTTCATTTCAAAGTCTGTAGTGTGTTTGGAACCAGATTTCCATCCACAGCTTGATTTTTCCAGTATGCACATGCCTGGGATGGAGTGTGTTCTAGAAGTTCACCTGGAAAATTGCTTCTAGACCAAATTATTTCAGTCTGATGTTTCCTTCTGTAACACACTAAGACAATTCCTTAGAAAAAAAAGCCCTCTACCCTAACTTAAATGAAGAAAGGGAGATAATAGTACCATATACATCAGGAAGAGAGAAGTGCAGTAGATAGCTTAAAATGTATTGAGAATTTGACTATATTCAACTTCTCTACTGGGAGGTATTAGGAGTAGGTTTTCCAGAACAGCATAAGTTAGTAGTTCTAATTAATTGAGAGCTACAGCTGATTTTAGTTCTTTTGAAAATCTCAGCTATATACATTACCCATTATTAAAATCTGAGACATATTAATATACTGTATTTATTTAATTTTCTTCATACTGCCAAATAGACTTCGTGGATAAAATTTATAAAAAGCTTTAACAACTGGAGGAAATTTGGTGTGCTTTCTCCATTTAAGAAATCAACAACTCAAAACGTCAAAGTGAAGCATAAAACTGTTTGAAAGTGAACAGACATGCTCTGACAGCTCTTGATCATCTGTCAAAAACTCAGTCAGATTGTGCATGGATCATGCACATACTTTAGATACAGAAATAATGGAGTGAACTATAAGTAACACAAGTGTAGAACTACTCAGACTAAGTTATGCTCTGCTCTACATACTCAAACTACTTTTAATGTCAGCTGAATCCAGAAGTTAACACTTTTCCAAAGCCTTAGCTCCTGAAAACTCCAGGTTTCTGTAATTTCTCTCCAGTCCTGGACTTTGGGTGCACAGTATTTGCACTAGTTCTAGAGTAAGATTAAGTTTTACATGGAAGATTCTTTTTAATCACCCTGTTTCCAAGTTCCTTCTCTGAAAAGTCACCAGGAAATTTCTGACAGGACCCTTCTCACATCTTGTAGCCAACATATTATCTGATTTATGCATTATTTGATTCATCCCAATCTTCCATTATCTTAAATAAGTAGCAACCTGTATGTGCGCATATATATGGCCTAGAAAAGTACTTAAATTTGGATTTAAATTAAAATATTCCTATATAAAATTTTTAAATTAAGAATATTTAGTTTCACATCCTTTTGCATTTCCAACATCTATAAGGTAATGCTAGGCTTTTGATGAAGGCCATCATGTCCTTTTAGACACCTTAGAACCTTTAGCTGGGAAGCAAAAACAATGATACAGCATACTATTTTATGAACAGGGATAGGACAGAATGCAAAGAGTCTAACATGCAATTTATGCTCAAAGAAGCCAAGTGATAAGAAATTCCTGAGAGAGTGAATTAAGTGTTTACAATGAAACTGCTTCTTGTACTATTACTGAAAATAAATCTGTTATCACTTGTAAATCAAATTCCTGTAGATAAACAGACTGATCTACAGATTTCAAAGAAAGTAGGATAATCCCCAGGAATTTGAACAATCCAAATATATATAATAGAAAGTGAGCAACTAACGTAAGCTTCAGTATCTCTACTGTTGACTGGAGCTGTACGTCAGGCCCAGTGTTAAAGAGAAGAAAAAAACTCTTGGAATAACCCATAGCTTTCAGCTGATGATTGTTACCAACAGGCTGGAGGTCCAGGGTCACCCTATATGAAATACAGTAGGGCAAATCCTGAGCATGTTGATTTAAAAGAGTTCACTTATTTGGCAGTCTCTTGGAGATAATATAAGATAAAAGGCTGGCTCTGCTCTCAGTTATGTAACTGTAAATCAGAGGAGTCCCAGCCCTCAGATAGTCTTACAAAGTGAGCCAACTAATATCAAAAACCTTCAATATGTTTCTTGATTTATGTGAGGAGCTTTTTCAAGGACTAGTTTTCACAATAATATAGCAGAAATTCTTTAAAATGTTCTTAATGTCGATTTCTCTCCTTAAGAAATCAGTGGTTAGAAGAATGCCTATTGACATAGCTAGATTACAGTTCAGTACAAAAACATGACTTCAGTTTTATTTTCAGTTTGACTTTTGATGGGAATAATCCCATGACCCAAGTATGTGCTTAAGTGTCTTCCTGGGCTTCAGTTTTGGCCAAAACTCATTAACAGCAACTGAAACATTTTCACTGAAGTAAACCAGATTTTGAACCACAATCCACTTATGGTAACAAGCATTGTATTCATCAAGAGAAAGGTAATGCTAGCAGTTACTAAAATAACTTCAGAGTGAAACCTTCAAGTCACTTGGCCACCTGCATTTTGAACTGGAAAGAAAGAGTTCTTTACTGAGAGGGTGGTCAAGCACTGAAACAAGGTTCCCAGAGAACTGGTCAAGGCCCCAAGCCTGCCAGTGGTTAAGAAACATTTGGACTACATTCATATATATATGGGTTAACTTTGAGGTTACCCTGTGTAGAGTAAGGAGTTGGACTCAATGTTCCTCATGGGTCCCTTCCATTTCAGGATATAATATGATTCTATGTACCGATTTCCAAAATATTTAAAGTACTAAAGTTTTACAAAGCTTAAGTCAGCTTTTTTACAGATTTTTTTTTTTTCTGTTATTGGATGTTGGTTGACAAATCAGATATCCAAAATCTTTGCCACGTTAATGCTGAGCTTTTTTGAAGCTTGATATTCCATAGCAATGTGTCTGGGGTTTCAAAGTACAAGAAGACAGGTAGAAAATTATAGTAGCCTTGTAGCATGGAGCCAGCATACTCCAATAGAAACTAATATTTCAGGTACTAAGATTAATGCAGCTATAATTTTATACTTTGTTTTGGATACTGATAAAGTGCTTTAGGCCTGGAAGATCTGACAACAAAGGGAAAGAAGATACAGAATAACTGCTTAACCAGATGGAATACCATTTCATCATTTCTTCCTTACAGGAAAAGTCAGAAGCAAAATAAAACCCTGTCACTGGACAAACTGAACAAAATGTATTTATCTGTTCACAGAATAGTACTACTATAAACAACAACATGGGGGCCACTTTTTTTTTTTTTTTTTTTTTTTTTTAAATATTCTTTATTCCTGTTTCAGAGTTAGAAAGAAACTGAATTAGTTCTTGAGATAAATTTACCAAACAGAGGAAAAATTTTAGACATACCGATCTTTGAAGTTCTTAGTCCTGGAATGCAGCTGCAGTGTTTATTTTGTGACTGAATGATTTTGTTATATAAGGTCCAATAGCCCATTGTCTACTGGATCAAATATCATCTGTATATTGCTGACTTCTTCCTCCCTGACTTGCTGGACATAACTGTTGTTCTCACAAACATGCTGTTGTGTGACACCTGCTGCATTGATGAAGAGACCAGAGGTACCATCCTGTTTCCATCTGCTTTCCCACAAACACCAATTCTTGCAAAATGGACGGCAGACTCCAGAAAATGTAGCATACAAGGAATTTTCACATAACTCTATTCACTTTGTTCAGAACCAGTAAACCAATTATAAACACCTTGAAATAAAAAAAAAAAGAAAAAAAAAGGCAATAACAAAGGAGCACCATTCATAGTGTTTTCCTACTTAAGAAGCCTGGGAAAACACTTAGCAAGCAATAAAAAATACTATATTAAAAGGGACTTGGATAATGGTTCTGAAATAGGTTTTCATATTTGCATGATCTGAAATTCACACACTTGACAATTTACATTCAAAATACAAGCTATTTCCAGGATATATATGGCTCAAGGAAAATAAACAAAAACACAGGGTAATCTACAACTGTTATGATTTGTAATGTGGCAGCTTCTCATAGAAAATATCATCTGTCCACTGGGACTTTTGCCATTTTACTGCTCAGACTACTCACATATCATATAACTTCTACAAAAAGAAATAAGATTTTCTCCTGGGGACAAATATCCTAAGATGTTCACTTACTTAAACTAATTGGCAGTGTATGCATACATTTTGTCAATGGGGAACGGTAAGGCATTTTTTTTTTTTTCTAAGATGGTGTTGAACTAGATAACATTTGTCACCTGCTGACAACTGCTTTTCCCTTCAGACTGTCTATTTATACCTAAACCATTTCTTGCCTGAATGAACATTTTCCCTA